>NC_045167.1:4433427-4435927 GCF_900700415.2 Clupea harengus | reverse complement strand
GGGCTCGTACTTGTCACATTTTGGCAGCCCAAAATAAATTAAACTAGCCCAAGTTTAAAAAACAATTCGTGTTTTTTATGTAAAAAAGGTAGATGGGTAGAATAAAAGGTAGAATAAAAAAAGCAATAATAATAATAATAAAAAAAAACCATTTACACTTACAATCATAAATATCATTTTGCATCTTACTCAAGTTTGTTCTTCTTCCTCTGTTCTTTTCAGGGGCGCTGCTGGCCATTTGGGTGCCCTAAGCAGAATTGCTCGGTGGTGCCGACCCATAAAACAACAGCAACACATTATTATTCTGTTATAAATCTACTATTACTATTCTAGTTATACATCTGAAGCTCTAAGCATAGCACTCTTTTGCTAATTACCTGGAGTTTACCTCTCATATCTATATCCATAGTTGTTTTCAGATGTTTACGAATGATGGGTGTCTCTAAATGTAAGTAAAGGACTTGATGGGTGCAAGGAGAAACTAATGAGGACATTTGGGTGTGCATTACAAGTGAACATGTGGTGATATAGCACTGAGAGTTATAGAGCCTTCATGGACACTTAGTGGTTGTGTGTGTGTGTGTGTATGAGCGAGTGTGATAATGTATGTGTGGCATATGTGATTTTTGTGAGTATGCGCGCGTGTGTGTGTGTGTGTGTGTTATACAGTACATGACATGGTGTATGTTGAAGCCCAGGCACACACGTGTGTGAGTTGCTAGCTCATGTCTAATGGTGTCCATGTCTGCTCACCACGCTGGTTTTGACCTGTAGGCCACTGAAGACCTCAGGGCAGTCTGAGCACGCTCAGTACACGTGGAGCGCGCCACTTCCCTGAACACTATGACTCTGCATGTGTATGACTCAGACTGTGTGTGTGTCTGTGTGTGTCTGTGTGTGTGTGTGTGTGTGTGTGTCTGTGTGTGTCTGTGTGTGTCTGTGTGTGTGTGTGTCTGTGTGTGTGTGTGTGTCTGTGTGTGTGTGTGTGTGTGTCTGTGTGTGTGTGTGTGTGTGTGTGTGTGTGTGTGTGTGTGTGTGTCTGTGTGTGTGTGTGTGTGTGTGTGTGTGTGTGTGTCTGCCTGAATGCGTGAGTCTGCAGGGAGGCTGAAAATAGAACACTTTGTTGCATCCATGAGTAAGGCGTTCTAGAAGCCCAGTAGAGAACTGCCATTGTTAAACGATTCTCTCTTTTTTTGTGTGGTTGTTTTCGAATTCTGTGACAGTTGACAGTGGAATTCTGCAATAATGTTGGCAGTAAAATGCTGTGGGTTTAGGTTACCACAGGGGTTTGCACCACTGAAACGGTAACACCCCTTTTTTGGGGAAAAACAAACTAGGAGCATACTACTGATTGAAAGATCAGTTGCTGTAACACTGTACTCTTAGTTTTAAATTCACAGGGGATTCAACCTGTTTATTTACATAACAGTCTGAAAGAAATATGTGTATCTCACTGTTTTTTTAGTTTTGACATTTAGCTTCAATGTAAGGCTGTTAGCTTGCTAATTAGCTAACTATATATCTTCTGTGGAACATAGGTAACTATCTGACCTTACTTGTTGAAAATATGATCACATGGTGTATGTGTACGTGACGCTATGCTATGGTTTAGCTTGCTACAAACATGCCCATTGACAACAGCTCTACAATGAGTCCGTTTGTGATATTTCCGTTGATTAACTGGAAATAGCAAAAGCTCGGGATTTGTAGTTAGTCTACATCCCTCTGACACACAGATAACTCTCACTACACTCTTGTCTTATGCCTTTTCTTCATGTTTGCTTAAAGAGTTAAAATTGTTAAGGCTTGTTCTCTACTTGTGTAGGTGCACCACCACTGATTTTTATTGAATCAAAGCCATTTGTTTTTCCCTAAAAAGAGGTGTTACCGTTTCGATGACGAGACCCCCACGGTAATCTATTGTAAGTGTGGAATCCTGTAAGTATGGTGAGTGTGGAATTATGTGAGAATGTTGGCAGTGGAATCCTGTGAATATGGTGGAGTGTGGAATTCTGTGAATACTTCATGAACTGCGAGTGCTCTCTGTAGTGTGGTTCTCAAATTGATTCCGTTGCCTGCCAAAACTATTCCATCCCAACCACTGGGCCTTTGCGGTTGGCCGTCGCTGCTAAACATCCCTTCAGCCTCAGGAATGATGAGGGAGAGGAGCGGGAATATCTCTTCACTCAGTGACCGCATGTCTCCTCCGAGTCGGGACTCTGAGTTTGAACCTGTGCTTCCTTTGGTCCTCATAATATCAGTACATCAAGGTGCAGCCGTAGCAACTCAATAGAAGATCAGATCTTTTCTCATTCTATCGGTGAATCTTGGTAACGGCAGGAGCAACAAGGGGAGGAGAAGGCAGTCGCGGCCAGTAATTACAAACTTTTGGCTTGGAGTGTGCAAGTATATATATATATATCAGTATGTCTGACTGAGAATGAGAGACAGATAAATGATAGACAGCAGGAGTAAAAGTAACACACGGAAACAAGATGGC
>NC_045167.1:4418427-4423427 GCF_900700415.2 Clupea harengus | reverse complement strand
CCCTGACGCTGAGATGGGACTAAATAGTTGGACCTATCTGTTTCCGTGCAAACAGACGGTGAAATAAAGAAAGAGTCCTGCCAGAGAATGACAGAGACCAAGGGATTTCTTCTCTTGGTGTTTACCCATAAACCACTGGGGCAGCATCACTATTGCTATCAGATCAGGTGTGTCTTTTATGGCTTCATCCATTGAGGGTGTTTCACTGGAACATACACTACACAACCTAATCATGGTCTCTGTTGTCCTCACAGTGTCACATATAGGAGGATTAACGCAGTCCTTTTTCTGCATGTAGTCAGTTTATTTCATACATATACTGTGGCTCACTGTCAGTAATCTCCTCGTCTCAGAAGCGCGTGTTGAAATATGAGTCTGTGGGCTCGACCCTGTAGTGTTGCTTTGCCTTCGCCTGCCCCAGAGTGCCACAGTGCAGACTGGTTGTGCGTGTGTGAAGCCCCCTTGTGTTTTACTGTAGATCTGTACAATGCTTAGTACACTTTGTCCAGTATCAGTATGGTCGATATCTGCCAATAACATTAGCCACCACATACAATAACTTTATTTACCATATGACATTTTTTACCCCGTACAATAACATTATTTATCATATACAATAACACTATTTACCATATACACTGACATTATTTACCGTATACTATACTATAGCTGTCCTAATGAATCTATATTGTACCACTGAATGCGCTATAATATGCTACGGTTATACTGTACAATGTCTACTGTCCTATTGATTGCACTGTACTGAATCCATCGCCGTGCTATTCAGTGTGTACTGTGCTATTGTTGTACCACGTAATGGGCATGAACAGTGGGGTCGCACCCTGAATGTACACCCGCAGAACAGCGCAGTGTAAGGTGAGTCTGACAGATGCGCAGATACAAGGGCACTCACTGACTGGGGCCCTTTCTGTGAGTCTGTATGGAGCGCTCTTGTTAAGTGAGGGATGGTTTCACCCACTGCACCTGTTATGCCGTGAATGGGCAGAGGGGTGGGGTGTGCTCGGGGGAAGCCCATCTCTGAAACAGGAGAGAGGAGTGAAGCCAGACAAAGGCCGGCCGGCCGGCCGCCATGGCCTATTATGGTGGCGGTCCTTGTGTACAGGAAACAGAGTCGGTAGTTGTAAAGTGCTTTTCTGAATGGCGACGAGACCGAGACCATGCCAGGTGCCGGCCGTGTAATGTACAGCGAGTGGCGTGCACGGTGAAATATATGTTAAGAAGAAAAGCCAGATGGGATTGTGGAAGCCATCTGTTGATGTTGTGATTTTTGTGGTCCTAATCCAACTGCACACAGCGTTCCCTTTGAGGGTTCAAAGGAGAGTGGTATGAATTTCAGCGTGGAGTGTCTGCAGTGGAGTGTTTGCTTTGCCGGGTCAGTGATTTAGAGTCTGTTCGGTGCAGAGAGAGTCTTTGTTTGTCTTTGTGTGTGTGAAGGGAGCCGACGGTGAGTCTGTTGGATTGTGGTTTGCTTTTGTCCGTGAGTTAATTGAAATCTTGAGGCCGTTAATATCATTATGTGGGCCGTCCCATTTAATCTGGGAAGACTGTAAACGCTGAGATGATTGAAGGTGATCCGTTTTCTATCAGCTGCTATCCACGTTCTCAATTACCAGCGTGGAATGTGCAAATGAACAGGAAAATCGCCTCTTCACACCTCTGTCACTCATCTGTCTTCCCTCATTTAACCATTTCTGCCACGATCAGATTGGACCTGACCCAGGAAGGAACCTAGAAACACTTATCTAGGTGACACATAAGGGACTAGAAATCATTTCTGATCCGGAATCAGTGGCCATGAGGGTTCCATTAGAACTGTGGTCCTGTCCAGAGAACAATCTAGAATCTTGAATGGGTCTGGTGAACCTGCCAGGTCAGGTTCAGGTCAGGGCCGGGTCACGAGCGGGATCTGTTCCAGCGTCCGTCGCTCTAGACAGATGGGTGACACGCAGGGGGGTAATCTAGTGTTTTCTTTGTCGTCAAGACAACCCAGTAGTGTCGCTCAGGAAAGGGAGAGAGGCAGGAAGTGACAGAGCTCCGTGTACATCACTTTACATGTTTCTTTTCTTCTCTCATTCTCCCTCTATCTCTGCATTTCCATCCCCCCCTTCCTGTCTGTTTGTCCCTTTGTGTCTTTTATCTTTCCTTTCTTCTCCTTTCTTCATCTCTTTCTATCTGTTATTTTGACCATATTCCTTCTATTTATCTCCTCTCCCTATCCCTCTCTCTTTGTCTCTTATCTTTCTCAGCATATTCTCTCTCTCTTCCTCACTCACACTCTCGTCTCTCTGTCCCTCTCTCTTTTGTCTCCATCTTTCTCTTTCTCTGGACGCTGAGATCCATCTTTTTCTCCACCTTTCTCCCCATCTCTTTCTCTCCATCTTTCTCTCATCCTCCTCTTCTACCTGTGTGGATGCTGAGGAGCAGTCGGTGTGTGCACATGACACCAGGAAGTGTGCAGCATCAGGAGCACATCACCAGGAAACCCCCACGGTGGCGGGACAAAGAGCATACTAATCTCACCACTCAGAAGGGGGAGGTGGCCACAGGGAGGGTGTGTGTGTGTGTGTGTGTGTGTGTGTGTGTGTGTGTGTGTGTATGGAGGGGGGGGGCGGGGGGGTAGTCAGAGGGAGGGTGTGTGTGTGTGTTGTGTGTGTGGTGAGTGGTGGTTGCCAGAGGGAGGGAGGGTGTGTGTGTAGGCGGTGGGCGTGTGTCTGTGTGTGTGTGTGTGGGTGTGTGTGTGTGTGTGTGTGCATGCCTGCATGCGTGTGTGAGGTGGCTGCCTTCTCTCAGAGCTTTCACTGGCTTCGGCAGGGAAAAGGTTGCTGGCTTACACAGTCACAGTCACTGCCACTGGGAATGATCAGGGACTCGCTGGATATACTCTCTCTCTCTCTCTCTCACACACACACACACACACAAACACACACACACACACACACCAGAGGAGCAGGAGGGACTGTCTCTAAATCCACTGACTGTCAAGGTAATCATTTATGTTGTTTTTTAAGGGACTGACAGTGTTGTGATGGTGTGATCTTTCCCTGTGGATACAAATGGTTTGAGTGAAATCTGTCCTCACAGAACCTTTCTGTGAATAAGAGTGTGTTATTTTAGTCACTTAGTCTAGGTCTATCTTAGTATTAGTGAAAAAAAAACCTCTCTTGGTGAAAGAGCTTTATTTTGACGTTCCCAGGCTTCTCATCTGAGAGTGCACCTGTACAGAAGTGTCAAGTGTGTCAAGTGGCTCTCGTTCTCTTTCATGCAAGAATGGCATGAGAACGACACAGAGGATTGTGTCCTAAACGCAAAAAGAACACACCTGGTGTCAGTTTCCTGAAGTACCGCGGAACTCAATAAACAAGCTATTTGTGTGTGTGTGTGTGTGTGTGTGTGTGTGTGTGTGTGTGTGTGTGTGTGTATAGAGCTCTTCTGTGTGTCACTGTGTCTGACGTTATTCGGACACATAATACAGCAGTCGGTGGCTTACTCTGTGACAGATCAGAAGAGAAATCTGGGAGGGACATGGACCCGATATACGGAGCACATCTGGGTCAGAGCATAACCAGGCGTTGCTCCTTTTTTTTCTCTATTTTTCTCATATCTGCTCGTTTGTAAAGCACATTGGATTACCAATGTGAATGAATTGTGCTACTGCATATAAATAAACGTGTCTTGCTTTGCCAAATTGATGCAGCACAGCGTGACAGTGAGTGTATTGAGGAGAGTGGCTGTTTCTGCCCTGTGTTCATTGGTTAGCAAATAGCATGACAGTTGGTATATTGAGGAGAATTGCTGTGGAATGTCTTTTGGATGTTGTTATGGTCAGTTATGATGAGTGAGTGACTGTTTTGAGGTTGAATGGCTGTGGTATTTATCTGGTTAGCAGTTAGCATGACAGTGTTTTGAGGTTGAATGGCTGTGGTATTTATCTGGTTAGCATGTAGCATGACAGTGCTGTGACGTGCTGAGTTATGAGGGAGAGAAGAGGGATTTTCTCTCTCAGAAGCGGCACGCTCAAGGTGTCAGGCAGCCGTGGGCATGATGAAGCACTTTTAGATTTGTCATTTAATAATGGATGCTGTTTGAGCCATTCTCCCCGGAGGGTGAGGTGGTGATGGAGGTGGGGGGGGGGGGGGTGTAGTGTCCTCCCCTTCCTATGCTGCAGCTTGGTCGCCATGGCAACGCTTCAGGTCACCATGTGAATTGAGTCTGTCAGCTTTTTCCTTGTGTCTGTCTGTCGCTCTCTCTCTCTCTCAGTGTGAGTGTGCGAGCAGCTGCCATTGACGGCTTCATGGGGTGTCAGTGATTGTGTTGTCATTTTAAAATAACACCACACTCTCTCTCCATCACTCCCTCAATCACACACACACACACACACACACACACACACACACACACACATACACACACACATGCTCAGGCACACACACACACACACACACACACACACACACACACCACACACACACAATGCCTTAATAAACCCCTGTTATTGTGTCTCCATTGTTGCAGCCCTCCCCAAAAGCAAAGGGGAATGCGTGTTCTCTGCCATGTTGTCTCCTGATGGGAAATTAATGCATGTGCCCGAGGTAAATTATGATAATGCATTCACGCTCATGCAGCCTGCCCCCCCCGTGTGTGTATGTGCTGCTTCTCTGGAGGTGCATGGGACCTGCGCTCTGCAATCATGTTGCCTATTGACTTAAAGGGATGTCCTGTCTGTTTGGCACGAAATGGTAAATTACCACCGATCCCAAGAGGCCAGGGGACAGCCATTAATTTACGGCAGGACATGTGTTATTGGTTAGGAGGCTAGGCGATAAGGTGTGTGTGTGTGTGTGTGTGTGTGTGTGTGTGTGTGTGTGTGTGTGTGTGTGTGTGTGTGTGTGTGTGTGTGTGTGTGTGTGCGAACATTCATCTTTTCAGCTTGAGACATTTTTTATATTTATTTGTTTTATACAAAAACAATTGAAACCTCC
>NC_045167.1:4405927-4413427 GCF_900700415.2 Clupea harengus | reverse complement strand
CTCTCTCTCTCTCTCTATCTGTGTGAGAGCGAGAGAGTGAGAAAGAGAAAGAGAGAGTGCTATACGCTGCAGGGAGTTTTTGCTATGCTGTGATGAGATGAGTATAGACAATTAGGCACAGGGTTCACACGCTACATCAATAGGCAACTAAAAAAACACCAATAGATATATAAAGCACTGGTTGGGTACCAGAGAGGTCAATTAACACCAATAGATTACACTAGGTCTCTATTGCCCGAAGCTTGACTGTTCTCTCCCTTGTACGTCGCTTTGGGTAAAAGCATCTGCTAAATGACTAAATGTAAATGTAAATGTAAGATGTATAAAGCATGGATGGGTACCAGAGAGGTCAGTATTAAATGCTGGGACTAGTGCACCTCATCTTAGACTACACTAGCTCCAGATACAGTGGGTATCATGGAGACAATGACAGCAATAGATTGGCATTTCACTTGTTAATTTAGCTAACTGGAGAACTAACGTGTAATCGGGAGAGGGTGAATGTTCATAAGAATGTGTTCTGGACATTTTAAAACACGGGTCTGATAATAACACTACTGAGGGTTTATTTTTTAGCTGAATGGAAAACCTATAACTGGGTGATTGTGAATGTGATTGTGAATGTGAATGTGATTGTGATTGTGATTGTGAATACATTAATGAATGAATAAATATGAACGAATGCATTCAGGGAGCATCAGTCTGATGATCCTTGTGAAGGTGCTTTTGTGAACTGAAGCATGTGTCCTGCTTCATTAAACAGCCTACTGCACAGCGGTCGAGTAGCATCATTCCTTTCCCCATGTCTAGCTTTTGTCAATAAATACGCACCAAAGGTTGCAGTTCCAGTGGTGGGCCTATTGCTGTTTATTGCATTGGATTCAACAGTGTTGGGGCAAATGTTAACATGCTTTGTGACAGTAGCCTGTCTCACTGTATCTGCCCTGATAGGTACAGCACAGTCATAGCTGCAGGTTGTTCTCATTTAGGAGATAAATATTGCGTAATTCGTTTTTGGATACATTTGCCTGCGGGAAACACTGTGGGCTTGTTGTCTGAATGTGTCGTTTAACTCAAATGAGTTGGCATGAATTGACAGAGTTGGCTGTCTCTTGCCAGGCCTGTGTTGTATGGTGTCCTTCCGAGGGTGTCTCTGGAGTCTACTTGTCCTCCGTACTCAGATGCCTCAGATGCCTCAGATTGGCTTGTACCTGAATGGGAGTTGTGAAAGAGTTGACCCTCAGAATAGAGGCTTTTGTTGGGGGCTCTGTGCAGTTCTCCTGGGTGTTTGGGGGTGGGTGTGGATGTGGGGGAATCTGTGCATGCAGCTGTGGGGTCCCCTCTCTTTCATATAACTCTCCGTGTCCAGAACTAATTAACAGCCATATTCTCGCTTCGGGAGGTGATACGACCTTTCACAAAGATGAAATGGGGTTCCACCATCTGTTTTTAAATGGGGGGAAGACAGGCAGGTGTGGTCGAATGCAAAGCGCTGAGCTGAATGGGTTATGGCTACCTGGTTTTGGCCAGAGTTTTGGCAGAGATGTTGCACACGCTGAAGAAATCTTGCTCATTATTTATGCACTGTGCCAACAGCAAGGTGTCCTTTGAAGCTCCAGTGCTCTTTATTTAGCCTCATAACAGGATGTGGTGTGCATTGTCTGCTTTCCTTTTTAGTCCAGTGTTGTCGAGCAAAGTCACCATGTCTCATTTTATCCTTAATTACTTCAACATCTGTTTTGCTGCTCTCAGGGGGGGGAAAAAACCCAACAATAACAACAACAAAATTCAGGAGGTTATTGAAGAACTTTTCTGCAGTGCTGTCTGGTTTGCTCCATGCATTCTAGGATAGAGAGAGAGAGAGAGTTGGACAGGGTTGCAGGAATCCACACACTCAGCTACAGGAGTGCATCTACTGATGCACTATGGGTTTTCTTTGTTACTATGGTGACTACCGAAGGCATATTATGCAGTTTTTTTGGACAGTTTTTCGAGGTATGATTTTGAGGTATGAAGTAGTGTACAATTCATTTGGATGGTATATGGTCATGTGAAAGATGGATAAACACACTTGTCTCACTAGCTGCTCAAGAGGTCCACTATGTACAGTATGGTGATCTGTACAGTGATCTGAAACCCTTTGAAGATATATACGAAATTTGAAATTTGATGAAGGTTATTTTCTCAATTGGATGGAAATGTGATCAAGGTGATGCTCCCACTCTGATGTAGAGCTCCACTGTAGGTCTGCTGTTGCAGGACTCAGGGTGCCCTTGCAGTCCCAGCGGAACTGGACCATGAACAACACGCTGAAGCTGATAAAGAGCTGGCATGGAGTTGGGGTGGGGTGGGGGCCCCCAGAGCCCCCCCCCCCCCCCCCCCAAAAAAAAACAGTGTCAGCACTTCCTAAAAGCCCTGGAGAGAAAGCCCCCCCAGATTGTGCCGACTGTGCTGAAATGAGCCCCCCAAATGCCATGAATGTCCGCATGCCATGAGCTGCCTGCAAAGGGCTGATGTCATTTGTTTTCACGGTGGGGGGGGGGGGGTGGGGTCGCAGCGGTGGTCAGCCGGCCGCCATAACAATTAGATTGTAGGTTTGGCATTGTGCTGTTTGTCCCAATCACACACACACACCCACCCACCATGCAGACACAGTCTACCCTCTGAGCTTTCAGTTCATTGTAGTAGAAAAGTACCTGCACAGACCCCATGGTCTCCCTGCACAGACCCCATACTCCTCCTGCACAGACCCCATGGTCCTCCTGCACAGACCCCATACTCCTCCTGCACAGACCCCATGGTCTTCCTGCACAGACCCCATGGTCCTCCTGCACAGACCCCATGGTCTTCCTGCACAGACCCCATGGTCCTCCTGCACAGACCCCATGGTCCTCCTGCACAGACCCCATGGTCTTCCTGCACAGACCCCATGGTCTTCCTGCACAGACCCCATGGTCTTGAATTTGTTCCCCGCTGGTGAGAGCTAATAGTGCTCGTCCCAGGGCGTCTGGGTGCTAAAATGGTTTTCTTTAATAAAAACAATTGCATAGCAGTTTGAGTGTATGTAACATACATGGCTTATATAACATATTGTATGTACAGTATATTAATGGTGAAGTTTGAGTGTATATAACATAAATGGCTTATATAACATACCGTATATACAGTATATCAATGGTGGAGTTTGAGTTTGGAACTGTGTTTTTTTTATTTACAATAATGGTCAGCCCACCACAAAGGGGAGCTGTTATTAAACCCATTAACATTATAAATACTTTCTCCTGGTGGAAATAAATTAGTCTGGGTTTGTCACTATCATTGAACTTATACTGTACGAAGGTTAAAACGATTACTTACAGTAATGGCGCTGATAGTGAGGTGAAGCAAACAGCATTAATGTCAAGCCGAAGCTGAGAAACCGTTAACCCAGCAAGTATTGCAGCCAAGTGTTGCCGTGATAACTCAACCATGTTTGTGTCATTCTAAACTCAAGATGAAGCAACCATTTTCTGTTTGAGTTCTCTCTTGAGTGTGTACAAGCCTCCTCTTCTCATCGTGCTGTTATTACAGCATGACGCACACCCAAACCGATTATTACACGAGTCTCAGTTTACCTAAACAGAAGTGATGATACAGACTTCCTCCTCTAATCTTCACGTGGCTGTTCAGAAGACCCGGCGGTTAGGTTACACTCTCGCCTTACACACACTGGAGCTGACTGGGCTTTAGAGATACGTTTGAGTTTCCTCCTCTTTAATCCTGGACTCTAAGTGGCGCACCATGAGAGACAGAGAGAGAGAGAAAGAGTGAGAGAGAAAGAGAGAAAGAGAGTGTGAGAGAGAGAGAGAGTGTGTGAGAGAGAGAGAGAGAGAGAGAGAGAGAGAAAGAGAAAGAGAGAGAGTGTGTGAGAGAGAGAGAGAGTGTGTGAGAGAGAGAGAGAGTGTGTGAGAGAGAGAGAGAGAGAGAGAGAGTGTGTGAGAGAGAGAGAGAGAGAGAGAGAGAGAGAGTGTGAAGAGAGAGAGAGAGAGAGAGAGAGAGAGAGAGAGAGAGAGAGAGAGAGTGTGTGAGAGACTGTAAGTGGCGCACCCGCTCTGGTGCCTGTCATGTGGCGGAGAGTGGAATGCAATACACCTTTTGTGCGGTGAACAAAGCTACGAGTGAATTATGCTCTTCTTTAGGACAGCGGAACTGTGTGTGTGTGTGGGGGAGGGGTGTGTGTGTGTGTGTGTGTGTGTGGCTGATGTTAGTTTGTCACTGTGACTTTGTGAAATATTTTTAATCAAGTTAATTCAGTTTGCCCTGAAGTCACTCCTTTTGCCAAAAGCCATATCTACTCTGTCAGGTTCCCATGGAAAGTGTGTGTGTGTGTGTGTGTGTGTGTGTGTGGATGTGGATGTGAGTGCCTTCCAGTTTCAAATACATTTCCTCTCTGGCCATTTACATTAAAATGATCGATGTGTGTGTGTGTTGTGTGTGTGTGTGTGTGTGTGTGTGTGTGTGTGTGTGTGTGTGTGTGTGTGTGTGTGTCCACACTTCTCTGGCCATTGTCCTACAAGAGTGTTTATGTCGCACGGTGGGAATCTCATCCCGTAGAATTGGATTTCAGAGACGACTGCATCGCCATGGTAACAGAATGATTTTTTTTTTGGAGAAGTACCCAAATGCCCCCACCCCACACTTGACCTTGGCCCACAATCAAAGGCCCAGGACCGTGGTACCGTTGTGTAGTTAAGGCCATGTGCAGCACAAGGACGTGTGCGCTGTCTCGGAGCTCGGGACCTTTCCCAGGTTCCCTTTGACACCGTCCCCGGCAAGAGGCCTCCCATTCACCGTGCGGACGAGGATCTGGGCTGTGGTTTGCAAAGCATCTTGGGATTGTGCGGTTACTCTGTTTGACTTGTGTTGCCTTTTGTTTCTACGCTGTGTGCGAGTCTTTGTGTTAAAGTGTGCTTGCATATCAGTTTTTACACTTATAGTTGAGTGGGTTTGTGTGGCCATACATGTATTTATATATATGTGTGTTGTGTGTGTGTGTGTGTGTGGAGTGCTCATAGGCATGTGGACAACTGTGTGTATTCAAGTGTGTGTATGAGAAAACGTATGTTTGTCTGTATGTAGTATGTGAATGTGAATCTTCATCAAGTTCAAGTGTGTGTGTGTGTGTGTGAGAGAGAGAGAGAGCAAGAGAGTGTGTGTGTGTGGAGAGAGAGAGAGAGAGAGAGAGAGAGTGTGTGTGTGTGTGTGTTGCCTGCCTGTGTAGAGGGCCCCTCTCTCATACATTCATTCTTCCTGTGCCCCTCCACTGTTTGTTTTAGGCTCTGTTCATATGCTAATACTTTGCCCACCAACCAGCTCGCACAAATGCCTTACCACACACACACACACACACACACACACACACACACACACACACACTCCTCACACTCCATGTCACAAGACAGAAAGATGGATGATTGTTCTCACACTCTGCTGAGTGGCCCATGCCACACACACAGCACACAAGACCTTGCCAGACACAAGGACAGCCACCACACCACTCTGCAGACACAAAGACGCACGCATCGGGCACCACAGCAGTAATCAGCTTCATGCAAACACGGCCCATCGGACACATAGCGCAGAGAGAGACAGGTATACCACAGGCACATGAAGTACCGGCACTGGAACACACGCGCACACACACCAACACGCACACGCACCGCACATCACACAACACACATAGTATAAGGCTCATGTATGATACACGATGCCATCTTCACACACACACACACACACACACACACACACACACACACACACACACACAATGCCTACATACTTAGAGTATTGTCACTGAAAGAACTTGCACAGACAAAAGAAGAACACTGTTAAAGGGCCATCTGTACCATTCATGCCTATCAGACCACTGCAGGTCAGAACATCAAACGATGTATTCAAGTTTATGATCTCTCTCTCTCTCACACACACACAAACACTCTCTCTCTCTCTCACACACACACACACACACACACCACACACACACACACTCTTTCTCTCTCTCACACACACACACACACACACACACACACACACACACACTCACACAAGTTTATGATCACTCACTGATCTTATGACAAACACCAGAACACACTCAGCTTATAATCACTCTCTCTCACACACACACACACACACACACACTCTCTCTCACTCTCACACACACACACACACACACACAACACACACACACACACACACACACACACACACACACACTCTCTCTCTCTCTCTCTCTCTCTCTCCCTCACGCACACAAGTTTATGATCCCTCACTGATCTTATGACAAACACCAGAGCACACTCAGCAGAGGACCTACACATCAGTCAGGGGAAGACACAAACTCGTTATATAGATGCGTCACCATGGCGATTCTGTACAGTTCACCACATCAGTGTGTGTGTGTAAACAAGTCAAAGCACAGTAAAGGAAATGAAGAATGGAACAGTTGGGTATCCTCATTGTGATCCCATATGAATAAAAGATGGCGTCCTACACTGGCACAGTGCTCATTTAAGCTGTGATTCTCACCAGAACAGCAGGCAGTGGATTCATATAATAACAACATAAATAATTTGCATATCAGGCCCACCACCCCCCCCCCCCCCAGCCTTAACCTCCACCTCCTTGGCCTTGTTCTAGTAATCCATCTGAAGGATTATACTGAGATCCACCCATTGAGAGTACAGTATGCTTGACCCCTACGTATAGGGCTCCTTTGTTTCAGAGCATCCATGCGTGGCTCATTCTAATGGAGGCTAGCGTAGCCTTAATCGCTCCACTTTTACGTCCATCCAAAATCCAATATGCACCCCTGCAGCCACCCTAAGTCTGGACCATCACCATGTAATGGGCCCGATCACTCTCTTAACGTCACGGAGAATCGATGTGGGTCTGTTTCTATCCTATTCACACAATTTGTGCCATCACGCGTGATTTGCCACGGCACCACACTTTGCAGTGTGTGTATTGATGGACGGGTTAAATGGATGAAGAGCTGCAAATGGCATCTGTGGGGGACCCTGGGGCGGGGGGACAACTGCCCGTATCGCCCAAAGCAATATCAGGCTGTTCCAATACATGATCTGTACATATACAGATACAGATACATGTATACTGCATGATCAGTTTGCTTTTTTATCACAGTGCTTTATCTTTGGGTACAAAATTCATATTTGCCCTTTCTTTTCCTTGTTATAATTAGGTATAACAATTTGACCTAAATAATGGTTATGCAGTGTTTTTTAAAGGCTTTTCTATAGCTGTGGAGCACTTGCTGTAAATACTGACTTGTTGCACAGTGGATGTACCAGTAGCTTCTGACTCTGTCCTTTCTTTCCTTATAATAATTAAGTCATTATTCAGCTTAAGCAAAGGTTATGTGTAATTGGTAAAGTGTTTTTGGTATTTTATTGTAATCTTTTCTAGGCCTGTGGACTTGATGTAAATCAGTACTGAGCTGTAGCA
>NC_045167.1:4383427-4398427 GCF_900700415.2 Clupea harengus | reverse complement strand
TGTGTGTGTTTTTGTTTATTTGAAAGAGAGAGAGAGCCTGTGAATGCATATGTGTGTCTGTGTCTGTGTGTATACTATTTGTGTGTGTGTGTGTGTGTGTGTGTGTGTGTGTGTGTGTGTGTGTGTGTGTGTGTGTGTGTGTGTGTATGTGTGTGTGTGTGCATACCGTGTGCCATGTGGTAATCTGTACCATCTTAAATAAGAGGCTCTCACACTGAAGAGCAGTGGCACCTGACCTTGTACTGTGATTTTTGATCAGGCTTATCTTGAGACAGCTCAGTTGGAAGGCCCCCTCCACCAGCACTCTGCTGTGTCTCCTCTGTGTTGAGCTCACTGCATGCTATGAATAATTCAGAGGAGAACACTTTCACCTGACAGTAACAGACTCACAGCATCACACAGGCGCACACACACACACACACACACACACACACACACACACACACACACACACACACACACACACATGCACACACAGATATACACACATGCACTTGCGCACACAATGACACACTTACACACATATGTACCATGTACATTTACACATACCAATGCACCATACACAAGCAGGCAGACAGACTGACACACACACACACACACACACATGCACACACAGATATATACATACGTGTACCATACACCCATACACCATGCACACACATACACAGGAAAGACAGAACGGCACACACACACACACACACACACACACACACACACACACTTGTGCACCATGAACATTCACTTACAATTTCACACCCACAAAATACTCTCTTTCTCTCTGTCTCTCTCTCTCTCTCTCACACACACACACACACACACACACACACACGCACACATGCACATGCGCACACACACACACACACACACACTACACATCACCTGCTTCATCTACCTGTGCTTCCTCCTCTTCGCTATGCTCAGTCCTCAGACCACTTTGCCAGTGTTTCCCATCTACGACACAGTCAGGGAACACATTCATTACTGCATTCATAACCGCATCTCTTATTCTATTAGAATGTCTATCTGTTTCAGAGTGGGTCATTTCTAATCCAAAAACATCTCTTGTTGTTGTCATTTCCTGTTATGGCATCCATCTTTCAGGCTTCTTTTGGCGATAATGGCCATTGTAAAAAGTCGCTCCCCATAGACAGTTGCAATCAATTAGAAAAATGAATGAATTATTGTCACTCATAAAAAGCCAAATTGCGCCTGTGATTTTGCTTAATGTGTGCAGTGACAATCCTGAGGCATGACTCAGTGGCGGTGGCCTCCTGGCCTAGCGCTGGCCAATTAAAAACCCAAATGGCCTGAGAACAAAGACAGGCTTTCTGGTTGGCGGGGTTGGCTTGCTGTTGTGTTGTGTTGGGCTGGGCTGGGCTGGGCTGGGCTGGGCTGGGCTGGGCTGGGCTGGGCTGGGCTGGGCAGGGCTGGGCAGTTTGGGAGATGCCCCAGACAGAAGTGTGGGCAGTGTGGGTGATTCACCAAACAGGAGGAGGTTGGCCGTTGGGGTATTTGAGGGGTTCATTCATTCCTGTGAAATGTGATCCATATGCCCTCCTGATGGACGACAATGTGGCGCGCTGCTCGGCACACAGTCAGTGGTTGGCATGAGCGCAGCTGGGAACTGCTCACTTTGTTTATGTGTGTGTGTGTGTGTGTGTGTGTGTATGTGTGTCTGTGTCTGTGTCTGTGTCTGTGTCTGTGTCTGTGTGTGTGTGTGTGTGTGTGTGTGTGTCTGTCTGTCTGTGTGTGAGTGTGTGCTGGAGTGAAAGAAAGAGAGAGTGAGAGAAACATAGTGTGTGAGTGAATGAGACAGACAGAGTGTGTATGTGTGTGCTTCTTTATGTGCTCCTGTCGGTGTGCAAGAGTGTGTTTATGTGTGTTTGTGGTTATGTGAGTGATTTTGTGTGTGGAGTGTGTTCTTGTTTACAAGCATGTGTGTGTGTGTGTCAATGCTCGTGCATTTGTGTCTGCAGCCAGGAAGCCAGATTTTCACCCCACACACCACCTCATTCAGCTTAGTGTTTTTGCTCAAAAAAAGACCGCCTCGGCCTTCTTAATTTGCATGAAACAGAAGGCACTGGATAGCCTGAAGTGTGTGTGTGTGTGTGTGTGTGTGTGTGTGTGTGTGTGTGTGTGTGTGTGTGTGGACACGCATATGTTCTTGTTTGTGTGTGTGGGAATAAATGAAGCTGTGCTCATTTCTCCTGTGTGTTACACCTGTTTTCTTCTAAGGATAGTGTCAGCGGCTCAGAGATCATCTCATTTGCAGGCCTTAATATCTCTGCTTTCTCTATTGTTAATCTTACTCTTGCTTCTTTTCATTCATTCATTCATTCTTTCTTTCTTTCTTTCGCTCTCTCTTTCTTGTTCTGTCTGTACCTCACTCTATCTGTCTTTTCCCATCTCTATCGTCTATTCTTTTCTCATCCATCTCACCATCTCTCTCTTCATCCCTCTCGCTCTCATTTCATCTCTTTCTCTGTCTATCTCTCTCTCTCTCGTTCTCTCGCTCTCTCTCTTTACCCAGGTAGCCCAGTGTGGCGTGGATGCTGCATGTGTGAGCCCTGGTTGTGACTGACTTCGCTCTGACCAGAGGGGGAAGGTTTTTCACGTCGCGCATCCCAGCATGGACAGGAAAAGGAAATGGTGCGTCGGTGGTGGAGCTGTGCTCTGGGTCCTCTTGGCTCACGTCGCCGTGGCCTTGGAAGTGCCTCTTGACCGTGAGTACCTACTATGTTGCTCCGTGGTAGTCCTAGAGTGATCTATCGGATAAACGATAGAGCTTACTGTCACCGGATGTTAAATAATGTATGACACTGTCACTGTTTATAGTTCAGGCTAGATGGGAAATTATTACAGCAAATCTGTTCATGTAATTGGATTTGTCTAAAGCAGGGAAGACGCTACGAATAGAAGCTGAGCGCATTTCAGCTCTTGCATAACTACCTGTCACCCCCCTCACCCCCCACCCGTGGACAGAACAACTCTGTTTCACAGACTGAGTGTTGAACCTCAGACCAAACAGTGAGCAAAGTGGAGGGCCCATCTTCAGGTCCGTTCCCCAAACAGAGACTCATTTACAGGGGCCAGTCTGCTGTCTGTGGCCTCTCTGTTCCACTGGCCTCCCATCACTGCACAGTGGCCACTTCAGCACAGAAGCCCCCTTTAACAAAAAACCCCTAGCTATTTCCCATTATTGAAACGTTCTCCTTTACAATGGTAGAGAGGTTTGAATACACTGAATACACACACACACACACACACACACACACACACACACACACACGCACACACCCAGACTGATTCAAATATTTGAACTAGACGGATCCCTGTCTGAACAGTGGAAACAGTCCCTCTACATAAACTCCTGCCGAGGGTGAAGACAGTACTATGGCATGTCCTCAACACACAGCGAGGCGGCCCTCAGCCCCAGCTGGCTGGGGGGGTCACAGGGGTCACAGCGGTGTGTATTTTTAGAGGGCTCCAGCGAAGCGAATGCACAGCAACGCCTGACTGTGTTAGGAGGGTCAGATGCTGGGTGGGAACACAGCCCCTTACTGTCAGAACGACTCCCTGAAAACATGGGTGTGTGTGGTAGGTGTGTGTGTGTGTGTGTGTGTGTGTGTGTGTGTGTGTGTGTGTGTGTGTGTGTGAGAGAGAGAGCGAGAGAGAGAGAGAGAGAGAGAGAGAGAGAGAGAGAGAACAAGAGTGAAAAAAGTAAGTAAAAAGTGTGTTCGAGCGAGAAAGTAAAAGAATGCGAGAGAGCGTGTGTGTGTTTGCGTGTGCACGTCGTGCGTGCAAAAGGAAGTCTGTATGTGAATCTAGCGTCCATCCAGACCTGTTGATCTTCTTGATTTCTTTCTCACTGAGCAACTGGAATAATGACCTCATGGCCATTATGTTAATGCCTTATGGTCCCGTCACACTCCAAAAACACGAGTGGCTCTTTGAATCGCAGTGTTGACTCTCTTCTCTCCTCCCTCCCTGCCCTCTCCACCTCCCCCTGCTCTGCAGTGATAAATGACTTCACACCGCACTGCATGACGATTCAGCATAGGAGCTGAAACACAACAGCACTATGTAGCAGACCCGATAAAGTAGAAAAGTGCTGTATTTGTCAGTACAATTGAATTACACTGAAAAATGTGGTTGCGGTTTCATGCAGAGTTGTTTAGTTCATTCAGGTCCATTTTTGGGTCTGTGTTCGATTTCATTTTTGCGATGTCAAACATTTGTCAAAAACTTTAGTTTTTAATAGCCATGCCTCTAGGTCCTAATCATGTGCCGAGCGCAAGGATTTTAATTAGTAGACGAACTTTGGAATCCAAATGCTTTAATTCGTCTGACGGGCTCAGACTAAAGGACTGTGGGAAAGGGTGACGTGACATGACGTGACATAAGAGAGTTGAACACAACACACCGGGCACTGCGACTCAAAGGCTGTCCATGCATCTCCCTCAAACCCTGGCGTTGGAGAGAACAACGTCTGCATCCCTGTGAACAGAGGAAGTGCATCTGACTTGATGAAAGAAAAAAGAAAATGCATGAAACTGCATGTGTGACTTACGGATACTCCAGCTTCCACCAAGAGGCTCAAGTCCCCAAACTAGTAACAGTTCAGGCCCTGGGCTCTGTAAAGCGCCTTGAGACAACTGTATTGTTTTGGCGCTGTATAAATACAATTGAATTGAATTGAATTGAATAGAGAGACGTGTAGCCTACGGTATTGTAGTGGAAATGTTTGCCTTGTTGAGACTAACGCATAGCTCTCTTACTCTCCACTTGTGTATGTGCCGAATCATTGGGGACAAAAAAAAAGCTAAAGTTCTGGAAGGATGTAAGTTTGGGCTAGTGTGATGTGTGTTGTTTGAGATCTCCGTTTTAGTGTGTTTTATGACATTTGTTTTGTTTGGGTTGCTGTGGTTTTAATCTTGCATGTGTGTGTGTTTTTTTTGTGTTTTTGTTTAGATAACTAGCTTATTGTCCTTCCATATTTTAAACTGAAAAGAGAATTATCTGTTTATGAAACGACTTTGTTAATTCAAAAAATGTATAAGGTATAATTTATATGTTGGTCTTATTAGGTGAAAACAAGTAACTGTGTGCATTCCACCGCATGCTGCATGATTTCTGTTTGACTGTTCAGATGTTGAACAGCTTGCTGGTCAAAGATGGCGCCATTTTCAAAAATGGGCCTGGAATATTGAGTGCATGCTGTGGTTTCTGTCGGTTTGGATTTGCAGAATATGGTGTGTTTGTGTGGAATGTGAGGAGAGTCTGTTGAGGGGGCGACTGTGTATACTTGTCTGTGTGTGTGTGTGTGTGTGTGTGTGTGTGTGTGTGTGTGTGTGTGTGTGTGTGTGTGTGTGTGTGTGTGTGTGTGTGTGGGTGTGTATTTAGTATTTCAGTGTTTGCGTACCTGTGTGTGTGTGTGTATTTAGTGTTTCAGTGTGTGTGTGTGTGTGTGTGTGTGTGTGTGTGTGTGTGTATATTTAGTGTTTCAGTGTATGTGTGTGTTTGTGTTTGTGTACCTGTGTTTGTGTGTGTGTGAGTGTCTGTTAACCTTCCTCCATTTCTCAACCTCAGTGCCACAACCACCAACAATCACTTACCAGTCCCCAAAAGATTACATCATTGACCCACGGGAAAACATCAACATCAACTGTGAGGCGAAAGGACAGCCTCATCCTAGGTACGTGTCAACTCCAGCACATGTGAGAATTGTCACCATGGACACAGTTGCTCTGGACACCTTTTCCACAGAGACTGTTGCTATAGTGACAGCAATAACGCTTTCCATTAAAGATCCCATAAGTCTCATTGACTTACTGCTTTACATTAACCATTAACTCCAGTAATGAACGAATAAACTGCATCGCATAAAATGGTGAACTTTATAGTTTATGTTAACTAATATAGATAACTTATTGTGAATTATTCCTCAACCTTATTCAACCCATCAGATAAAATGAACAAACCATTATATTTCACCCTAAACAATAGGGTTCAGTAATAAGAGTGTTTAGTAGTGATTTAGATATATGTACTAAGGTTGTGCTGCATATAATTAATGTTATTTAAAGGATCCTTGAGAGGAATTGAATCTGTGATAATCACCAAGTTTCCATGTTGTACAGCACAATGTGTTATGTGGTGCATTTTTGTTTAATCAAATGAAAGTCTAATGCATCTCCTCAATCCAGAAATGCAACCATAAACCAGGCACATCTGCTCTTGTCTTATGTTAACCTGCAGCTTTTATTTGATTCGTTAACCTTGCCACAGAACAGAGAGCAAATGACAGTCCCGTTAGAAAACGTTTGCGTGGCGGATAGAGAGATTGCCCGACTCACCTCCATAGATTCCACAGGAGTCCGTAGACCCCCGTAGGAGTTGTGGGAAAGGTCTGAATTTGTGTGGAGCCTGACCAAAAGGTATTTTGGGTAATAACTGTTTCCTGAAGAGAAACATCAGTCCTCCTGCTGTGGGGTTACTGCTGTACATTCATCAGAGAGACTTTTATCCAGAGAGTTACAGCACAGCCAGGCCAAGGATCGTATCAGTACCTCTCACAGATGGACAGAACAAGAGGCTAGTGGCTAGTGGCTGGTGGGCAAGCCACCCCTTAAAAGATAAAATGGTTGCAAATTTGTACAAGTAAGAAGCCTTTGGGTGTTTCTGGGAATTGAGCTTAAGCTGTTGCTACCACTGAGGCTAGTGAGTCAGGTGTAGTCTGTAGTCAGATGCAGTCTGTAGTCTGTCACACTCAAAAAGAGACCAGGCTCAACTGACATTCACTTTCTGATAGCTTCTCATGGACCCACAGTTGGACACAATTGAGGGTTTGAAAGAAACTCCAGAAAAAAAGAAGCTTTGGTCAGAGAATGATGTATGTGGAGCATGAACCAAAGACGCTGGACTGTGGGAACCTTTGGGAGATGGGCGTGTATGCGGTCGATCCTCAGGCTAGCACGACTGCTATCGTTTAATATCGCAGATGAAAGTAATCCAGCATCGACTCTTCCACAGCTTCTCGTGGACACTGAACGGGACGCACTTCGACGTGGACAAAGACCCCAAGGTGACGATGCAGCCGAGCTCCGGCTCGCTGGTCATCGACATCAGCGACGGAGACAAGGGGGAGGCGTACGAGGGCGTGTTCCAATGCACGGCACGCAACGAACACGGCACCGCCGTGTCCAGCAACGTAGTGGTCCGCCAGTCAAGTGAGCAAGTCAGCCCCCCCCCCCCGTTATCTAATTCCCCACAGAGATACTTTTATGCTATGGTCTCTTTAGGTCACTCTCTCAAATACTGACTTACTTGAGGTAACTTGAATTCATTTAAATAAGTTATGTTTGGAGAGTAAAGAGACTCAATCATATGATACATATGATAAAAAGAATGAAGTGTTTGTGTGTGCGTGTGTCTGTGTGTGTGCGGATATGTGTGTGCGTGTGTGTGTGTCTCTGCGTGTGTGTCTCTGTGTGTGTATCTCTGTGTGTGTGCGTGTGTATGCAAAGTCCTGTGAAATCGGTCAGATTTACAGAAGTTACTTGTGCTTATTATCCGATTTGTTTTACTAGATAGGAATGAGAATGTCTATAATTGAATTTTAAAAGATATATACATTATATATATATATATATATATAAAAGATATAATTCCTCATATGTATGTATGAAAACATTATGTATATATGTATTGCATATATGTATTAAAACATTAGATGACTGTGTAACTGAAACCCAGGAGTGTTGTTTGATGATCATGTCCCTCCCCTGACTCACAGGGTCCCCCTTGTGGTCGAAGGAGAGTAATGAGCCGAGGATAGTGCAGTTGGGGGACTCGCTGATCCTACACTGCAGACCCCCAGTAGGGCTGCCCCCTCCCATCATCTTTTGGATGGACCCTTGTGAGTCACACTGGAGTGTCCTTGTAACATTGTAAACAACAACACCACCAACAACAACAACAACAACAACAATAGTAACAGCAGCAAGCAAGCAAATGGAGCTCTGTTACTGTAAAAAATCTGTTAAAAACACTACTAGTGTTTTACAGAACATGGCACACTGAAGTAACATCTAGACTGCACTTTAATACAAAATTTAAATACGTAAGGAAGAAATCGTTTAGCGATATCAAAACATTTAAGTGACGAGCAAAGTTGTCCTAGATACTGTCTGTACTTCTCAAGGTTATTTTTTACTATTATTATATGTTTTACTATTATTTACTATATTTTTTAGTGTATCCACAGTTTGAACCTGTTAATCGATTTAGTTGATTTTTTTTTTATGTTGTTGTTGTTTTGACATGCTGTCTCTCTTTCCCTCACATTGTCTCCCCCCCCCCCCCCCCCAGGGTTCAAGCGACTTCCTCAGAACAGCCGTGTGTCTCAGGCGTTAAACGGGGACATGTACTTCTCCAATGTGCTAATGGAGGATTCACACAGCGACTACATCTGCTACGCCCGATTCACCCACACCCAGACCATACAGCAGAAGCAGCCCATCACTGTCAGAGTGCTGGACAGTAAGTGCCCCTCCATCTACGCCTACCCCTACCCCCAACTCAACCTACCCCTCCCCCTACCCCCAACTCAACCTACCCCTCCCCCTACCCCCAACTCAACCTACCCCTACCCCTACCCCCAACTCAACCTACCCATACCCCCAACTCAACCTACCCCTACCCCCAACTCAACCTACCCCTACCCCCACAACTCAACCTACCCATACCCCCAACTCCCCATACCCCTACCCCCAACTCCACCTACCCCTACCCCCAACTCCCCTACCCCTACCCCTACCCCAACTCCCCCTACCCCTACCCTCAACTCCACCACCTACCCCTACCCCCAACTCCCCCTACCCCTACCCCCAACTCAACCTACCCATACCCCCAACTCAACCTACCCATACCCCTACCCCCAACTCAACCTACCCATACCCCTACCCCCAACTCAACCTACCCCTACCTCCTACCCCCAACTCACCTACCCCTACCCCTACCCCCAACTCACCTACCCCTACCCCTACCCCCAACTCCACCTACCCCCCAACTCCACCTACCCCTACCCCCAACTCCACCTACCCCCAACTCCACCTACCCCTACCCCCAACTCCACCTACCCCCAACTCAACCTACCCCTACCCCCAACTCCACCTACCCCCAACTCCACCTACCCCTACCCCCAACTCCACCTACCCCCAACTCAAACCTACCCCTACCCCCAACTCCACCTACTCCTACCCCCAACTCCACCTACCCCCAACTCAACCTACCCCTACCCCCAACTCCACCTACCCCTACCTCCTACCTTCCACCCCTGATGCAGTTGTACTCCTTGTATATATCCATACACACTTGAAGATCACTTATATATATACACACACACACACACACACACACACACACACACACATATACACACACACACACACACACACACACACACACACACACACACACACACACACATATACACACACATATATATACATATATATATATTATATCTCCTTCTTAACTTCATCTGTTTTCTCCTTATGGATATGAAACCAGCGGAATCTATACTCGTGAAATGAAATGCTCCACCCACCCATTCATTCCTCCTATGACAATCCATATGCACTCGCTCTATGTCTGTCTTATATAGCTTGTGGTGTTTACATACATGCTTTAATGCATGCTTTTTATTCAGGCATGACTTTTATTTCCATTTGTGTTGTGCCAACAATGCCTGTAGCAATGGCCGATTTTGGATTTCATTTTCTGTTTGCTTTTGTTGCTGTTTTGGTTTTCTTTGTTGTGTTTTGGTATATCTGTTATATCTGGTATATCTTGTTCAAGGGGGGAATGCCTGGTCTTGTTGGTATAGCTGTCCCCCTTGTTTTACTTCCTTTTCTAGCCTAGCATGCTTGCTTACTGTGTTTTGTTGTATTTCAGTGGAGGCAATGAATGAGACAGTCTTGGCGTCTTTTATCAATGAGACAGATTTGTTTGGTGGTGAGTGCTTGCACACCTGTCTAAAGTGAACCCCCATTCATCCCTCTCTCCCTCCCTGCCATCGCCATAGTTACCTCTATGACATCAGAGGTGGGAAAAAAATCGGACTCGGGAAGTATACGTCTGGCCCCAGTCCTCTGCTACAGCATCAGTACCTCCTCTAAAATCAGCCTTGCCTTGTTTTTTGGGGCATTGCATAAATATTTTTAAACATTTATTTAAATATTTCCGTCACGTCTGCTTTCTGAGTCCAAACCTTTCCACTTTTGTATGTACAGTAACCTGCCTTTACAATTGCACCTCTAAATAATAATGCATCGATCCCAACCGCACTAACTTAGTAACTAACTTCATTCACCAAGACCATCTTTATCTTCACCTCATTCCTAAGACACCATAGGTACTTCAGGTTAATGTTTCACCGAACATTTTCTAACTCATCAAAGATGTTAACATAACATAAATATAAAACATTTCATAACATTTAATTATAAATATATAGGTATCATAACATCAAATTGAAAAAGGGACAAGCAATGGGTTTGAAATGTTGCATTTTTGTTACCCGTAGGTTGATGTCCTTTTTCAATTTATGTGCTTCAGTGTCTTACCAAGTACACATCCCTTCTCAAGCAAACCCACACGCACACGCACACACGCACACGCACACGCACACGCACACGCACACGCACACGCACACACACACACACACACACACGCACACCAACACACTGTGTCTTCTGTCTTTGCATTCAGTCACTGGCTCAGTGTTCAGTGACACGCCAAAGACACACAGTGTTACCATGACTCAAACAACACACACACACACACACACACACACACACACACACACACACACACACACACACACACACACACACACACACACATCTACCTTGCTCTCATCCCCTTGGCTAAATCCTTCCGCTGTCCTCACACAGTTCAAGTCTCTCTCCAGTCTCTCTCCAGACTGAGAGGAGAGGAAGGATTTCAACCTCTGCTTCCTCCACATCATCACAAAGAGAGGTTCACTTCTGTGCACAGACACAGCCTCCAAAGGTCACATTCAGACAGCAGTGGCCGACTGCAGGGCCGTTTACATATTACATACCGGGCCGCTACATTTAAGTGTCACCCCCGGGAACTCTGGTTGGTCACTGAAATAGAGTAGGCCACCGGGCCACTCTGGGTGGTGTGTGGGTATCTGAAGCCTG
Source organism: Clupea harengus (assembly GCF_900700415.2). Classification (NCBI taxonomy): domain Eukaryota; kingdom Metazoa; phylum Chordata; class Actinopteri; order Clupeiformes; family Clupeidae; genus Clupea; species Clupea harengus. Next base: position 4,387,196 of record NC_045167.1, on the reverse strand, counting down.
TGTAATTGAGGCTGTGTTTTACTCGATGGCGTTAAAGCTTGGCTGGAGAGGTAAGTACACTTCCAAGGTGGTAGAAGACTGCTGTATTGAGTGAGATCCTGTGAGGAACGCAAATCAGGCCCTCCTGATTCTCAGCTTTTGTTTTCAAAACAGTCAGCATTCTGCCTTAGGAGGACTATATAATAAACATGTAACTTATTACTGTCTGTATTTGGTGGCCAAGCAGCGAAGCTGCGAAGCCACCTAGAGGGTTTCTACGCATTCTTCTTCTTATTATTATTATTATTATTATTATTATTATTCCATTATTACATCTTCTTCTGCCATGGGAGTCTATGGCAGCCCCTAGAACCGCATGGTCAGAAGTTGTGAAATTTGGCACACTCTTTGGGACCAGTCCCCTCATCAATTTCACCAAGTTTCATGTCTCCCATTCGAACCCTCTAGCACCACCAATGGTTCAAAGTTTGTGAAGTGTGAAGAACTGCTTATATTTTTACCAAGTAACTGAACTCTGTGATTTGCAGCACTGAGAATAGCTCACTAGGATAAGTTGGTGTCCTGGCAACGGCAACGTCAGAGGTTCAAATCCAGCCAAAGCCGACGAGCTTGTCATGTCTCTGATTCTCTGTTTAGCGAGACTGTAAGCCACTGCAAAGGGAGCCAGGTACACTGCAGTCACTAGCTACCTGTAGTCAGGCTGTATATAGTCAATGCAATCCTCACACAAACTATCAAAATGATTTTAGATTTTCGAAACCGTTTGTCCGGTACAGCCAATCGAAATCGGCAGCAGAGCCGCCAATCAGAAAGTTGTGTCGTATCTCAGCAAATCGGAACCCTCTTCTGAGGATGTCGAAAGTTTCTTCTGGGTCATCTGACCTGCTTGGCCACCCCATTGCTGCTTGCAGCTATATTTAATATTGTTGTACTACATCTAAACCCCCACCTGTTGTATCTGAAACATATTCCCCCTCAACATTGCCCCTCTGTGCCTGTTCAAAACTTACTAGAAAACCTATAATCCCTATAACGCTATAATATAATACTAAAATACCTACTAAACTATAATACCTCAAATTGTTCTTTGTTAATAGTGATAGTGTTGATAGCTAAAACCACTCCTTGTAGCACCTCAGTTGGTGTAGAGGACGGAGCTTGTCTGTACCTGTTTGTAACATACATGGAAACCCATACTACCTATACAACCTATAAGACTATAGTAGGTCAGACCATTCTTCATTGACAGTGATAGTGATAGTGTTAATAGTTATTTATAACCACACCTTATGTGTGAGCCTTGAACCTTAGCTGCTGGAGAGGCCGGTGCCCGTGTGTGCCGGGCGGTAGACCCCTCTGTGCCCGTTAGGGGTGGGAATCTCTTGGCACCTCACGATTCGATTCGATTCCGATTCAGAGGTCAACGATTCGATTCTAACCCGATTCTCGATTCTAAACCGATTATCGATTATCAATTCTAAACCGATAAAACGATTATCGATGCATCTCAATTTTTAAAACATTTGAGTTTGCTATTTAGAGTCTCAAATCACTTCCTACTTTGTGTTTGATAAATCAACAGATCTATTTTTTTATTAGAGAAAAAGTTTTTCCTTGTCACAATTATGACTTTCTATGAACAATGCAATAATCGATGCAGGTTGCATTTCAACACAAAATGAATGTGTAAAAAAAAAAAAAAAAAAAAATATTAATTTTTAAAAAAATTTTTTTTTTATTAAAAATCGATTATGAACTTTTCTGAATCGAGACAGAATCGTTCTAAAGAGAATCGAGAGAAATCGAAAAATCGATTTTTTCCCCCACCCCTAGTGCCCGTGTCCGTCTGACGATGTGTTCCTCTCTCACAGACAGCCCCACCGGGGACCGTAAGCCCTCCTTCATGGTGCCCCCGGGCACCAGCAGTACCTTCATGGTCCTGAAGGGGGAGACCCTCCAGCTGGAGTGCATCGCAGAGGGCCTGTGAGTTCTGTTGAGATGTTAGCATTCGTTTATTTGGCCTTTGTGTTATAGCCTGGTATAGCCAGACCCTAATTTACATTGCAGAAGGCCTGTGTGTTCTGTTGAGACGTTATCATTCGTTTATTTAGCCTTTGTGTTATAGCCTGGTATAGCCAGACCCTAATTTACATTGCAGAGGGCCTGTGAGTTCTGTTGAGACGTTAGCATTAGTTTATTTAGCCTATGTGTTATAGCCTGGTATAGCCAGACCCTAATTCACATGCTTGTCTGAGCGTTTGTCTCTCTGTCCCCTGTGCCTGAATGACATGGCAGTCCCACACCGGAGATCTCGTGGAGTAAAGACAATGGCAACTTCCCTGAGGGACGCTTCTTGTTCAAGAACTACCAGAAGACTCTGGAGGTCATCAAAGTGACGGAAGCGGACGCTGGCAACTACAGATGCACGGCCAAAAACAGCAAGGGACTCACCCACCACGTCATCACCGTGGAAGTGAAAGGTGTGTTTGTGTGTGTGTGTGTGTGTGTGTGTGTGTGTGTGTGTGTGTGTGTGTGTGTACGTACCACATCCTGTCTGTACACCCATCCTGTGTTCATCCTCCTCTAGAATGGAGTATCAGTGTATACACACACACACACACACACACACACACAGATTTCAGTTTAATCATTTGCTGCAGTGATTCTGGTAGAACTAACTCTTTTTGTTAATCTGGCACTTTATTGATTCTGACTTTTGTCTCTCGTCTGAAGAGATTCTAAATCAATTGGCATTCTCTTCTTTACTCTGACTTGATTCTATTTGGCCTGTCTGTTTTCTTGTTCTTCTCTGAATTGGTTCTGATTGAACTGGGTTCCGGTTCCTCTCCCTGACACACAGCTGCCCCCTACTGGACTGGCGCCCCTCGGAACCTCATCCTGGCGCCCAAAGAGAGTGGCGTCATGACGTGTCTCGTCGGGGGTAACCCTAAGCCCACAGTCACATGGTCTGTGAACGGGGTTCCCATTGAAAGTGAGTGACAACACATTCGGGCTAGACGCCCATGGAGGACACGGGTTCGAATCCGGCCCAATGTCATTTCCCCTGTCCACTCCCCACCTCTTCTTCCTCTCATTTCCTGTCCCACTCTTCACTGATCTGTCAATTGAAGGCAGTGACACCTGCCACCTGGAAATGTCAATCTTTCCCATGTTTGCCCAAGAAATACTCGTTTTTCGGCACTCCGAGTGCTCCTTCTAGCGGGTTAACTCTTTGAGAAGTTACCAATTTTCACAACAATTCCACTGTCCTATCACCAGAACACCAGACTAAACTCATTAAACTACTCCTGGCGCAGGCATGTGTATCTCCTCTCGATGGACTGCCTCGTCTCTCTGGTACGGCCGTAGCCAACATCCCAGATTTAACATCTTCTGCCTCGATTGAATAGATTGAACAAGAATGTGAATCAGACCCTTAAGACATTCATCTAATATCGTACATTTTGCAAATGTGTTCATTTAAGGAGATTACCTACCAAATGTACACACTCCTTCAGCATCATTGTTCCGAGAAATCTTGTTTTTAATTTAAAATAATGTGTGTCTTCTTATCAGATTTGTACCTGTATTGTGGCGCTCCTGGAGTTTAACCGGAGACCACCTGCATGTGTTCAATCCTGCTCTTGACAAACACGACGATCACCATGACCTTACTTCACCTTGTGGTTCCCTTTACAGATGCGCCCAACGACACCTGTCGGGAGGTAAAGGGGGACACCATATTCCTCACCGACGTGCGCACAGGGTC
>NC_045167.1:4338427-4378427 GCF_900700415.2 Clupea harengus | reverse complement strand
TAACACCAGATCTGATTCAGCATCATATTTGCAGTGTTGAGCATGACTTTAGCCAATGGTGTACCTGCTGTGTGTTGTCAGAGCCCACGCGTATTCTGATGCAGCCGGAGTACAAGGTGGTCCAGCGGAACAGGAAGGCTGTGTTTGATTGTAAGGTGAAGCACGACCCGAGCCTCGTCCCCACCATGATCTGGCTCAAGGACGACGAAGACTTGCCTGATGATGACAGGTGTGTGTGTGTGTGTGTGTGTGTGTGGGTGGGTGTCCATATGTGTTTTTGTACGAGTTTGTATGTGTGTGTGTGCGAGGGTGTGTGTGTGTGTGCGAGGGTGTGTGTGTGTGTGTGTGTGTGTGTGTGTGTGTGTGTGTGTGTGTGTGTGTGTGTGTGTGTGTGTGTGTGTGTGTGTGTGTGTGTGTGTGCGTGTGTGTGTTTATGTGTGTGTGTGTGTGTGTGTGTGTGTGCGTGTGATTCTGTGTGTGGAGTATCAGCCATATGATTCACCTTTCTATAAATTGCTGACTCAGCCACCCACAACTTGTCAATGTCAAAGAGCAATGAGAGTGAAGGACATGGAGTGCAGTGCCAACCGTGATCACTGCTGATCTTGCAGTCCATCCGTCTGTGCGTGATCGCTGTGTCCTTCACATCTTAAGGGAACCATAGCAATGCAATGTGGTCTCGAGTATCTTTGGAACCTCCGGCCTCACATATACACACACCACAGACTACGTGTGATGTTAAACATGCACTGTCAATCAGTCACTTCTCTCCATACTGAGTCAATAATCGCAATACATTGCAATGTTTTTAAGAGAGAGGCCCCACCTTATGTGTTGTGATTCTGCTCAAGGTTTCTTCCTGATTAACAGGGAGTTTTTCCTTGCCCCTGTTGCCAGTGTGCTTGCTCTAAGGGGGTTCAGGCCCTCGGCTCTGTAAAGCGCCTTGAGATAATTTGATTGTTCTTTTGCGCTATATAAATAAAATTGAATTGAATCGAATTGAAATGGCAATTGTAAATACATGTCCTGTCATTGGAAACACACACACTGTAGGTTTTAAAAATTACGATACGCAGGTTAGTCCCGTCCCAGTCCATACTTACAGTCTTCTGCCGGTGTTTCCTGTTTCCTGTGTAGGTTTGTGATTGGTGCAGACAGCCTGTCCATCAGTGACGTGACGGTCGCAGACGAGGGCAGGTACACCTGCATCATGAACACCACCCTGGACCAGGACTCTGCCAGTGCTACGCTCACTGTAGTCGGTAAGTGGAAGAGAAAGATAGAAATAGAAATACATATAGAAGTTATATAAGAGAAATGCTTTCAACAAGTCTGTTTGTTACTTTGCAACCTGACATTTCTAGCAGCTGGTCTTGCGGTCAATCTTTCTAAGGATCTGGTTTAGTCACATTATGTGTAATTTTGCAAGATGTAAATATAATTTGTGGATTTGAACACCTTCCTTTCAACAAGAATCATTAGACACAAGATAAATGCTTTCAGGGTGATGTGACCAGGATCAAATATTGGTTTATTACTTCATGACCTTGCATTTATGCCTACCGGTCTCCTGGTCTTGTTATCATTCTACCTGTTGATCTGGCTATTTGTCAGCTGAGATGTCATTTTGCTAAATGTTCTGGTGGAAAACATTTTCAACGAGATACATAATAAACACTTTCAAGTTCAATTATCTTTTAATTATGTTACAGCATTACATTTCTCCTGACGTTGCTGTCACTTTATCTGTACAGATATAATTCACTTTAATTCACTATAATTCAGATCTGGTTAAAATCTCATCTTGCTTATGATGTTTTAGTGTGCTTGGAACATCCCCTTTCAACAGTTAATCCTCACAGTTCACCAAAGGCCTGTTTGTATTTTGAATTTATAGATAGATATTATTTAGATAGATAGATATAGATATTTAAAAATAAGTGATTATTAGGAATTCCAGATGCAAATGAAGTGTTGTCTACTACTGTAGAGCATGTAGCTCTGTCTACGAATCTGTTTCTTTTGGAAATTGAATGTCCTCACTCTAACTGAGCTTCAGATATTCACTGAAGTTGAACATCCTACCTTATCTCTCTGTAAGTGGTCAACTGCACTGTAGTGATTCCCAGACTAGACAGTGTGTTTGTAGTGCACGTCTTAATACATTCAAAGTTTATGCTGAATGAAATAATGAAAGGCTTCAACTGCAAGAGTCCAAATACCAAAAACAGTACTTGTAAAATGTAATACTTTCTAATAATGGTGGCTTCTCTTGGAATGATTCTTGTGGCTAATAACTCCTCCTACCTTACTGCTGCCCCGCCCACCAGAGGCCGCGCCCATCGTTGACGGTAAAGCCTGTGTGAAGTCCCTCAGAGTTGTGTTACCATCAGCCATCACCCCTCCTTCCACAGAGTTTATTTTGGGGGTGTTTCCTACTCCCTCTTTGGAACTTTTTGTTTGCTATTTTTTGTACCCATGGTGTTTGTGTATTGTGATTTGTGATAAACATTTCAATGGCTTATTTACACTTTATTTACATTACACTGCTGACTCAACATTTGTTTTCATTTTCTTTTTGGTTGTCCTGTGACTAATATCCATCCAGCATGGTTTGGTGGTTGCTTATGAGGCTCCCAGTTCACTGGCTGCCATGGCTACGGCAGGCTATACATCCCCATACTGTTGCATGCCTGTGCCTGTTATATAAACTGCATACCGTATAAGCAGCTGTGGTACCGTGCTGTGATGTGTTGAGGTACTGAGGCTCTCTCGTTCCACAGAGCAACCTGATCCTCCTGCGGACCTGGAGCTCACTGACCAGCTGGCGAGGAGCGTTCAGCTCACCTGGATCCCCGGAGATGAACACAACAGCCAAACCCAGAGTATGCCCACTGTTCTAGCATTCATCCATCCATTCATTCATTCATTCATTCATTCATTCATTCTTTCATTCATTAATTCATTCATTCATTAATTCATCCATTCATCCATTCATCCATTAATTCATTCATTCATTAATTCACACACATACATGTATTTATTACTGTAAGCAAGCTAGGCCTACCCAGCTAGTCCCAAGGCCCTAGTTGGGTAGCATACATTTCCTATTCCGCCCAGTTTTAAACTCTGATGATAAATTAAAAACGGCGTGGATTTTGGATATAGGTGTGGCGACATATTCTTCGCTAACAGGGAACATTTGCATGTTCCAATCACAAACCATTCATGGCCAAGTCTGATTTATCTCTCCGGCAAAAAATATGCCGTTGCCTTTATCGGAGGAGTGGCACATTATGCCTACATATTTCTGCATTAGTGAAGAAGCAGGAGCAATGTATGTATGTAGGCTACCGGTCACTGCTGCTCTCCGATTAACCCTGAGGAACAATATAACAGTCAGTTCAAAGAGATGTGGCGAAGGGCATTTTAAAACAGGTCTGACAAGCTACAATTATGTGTCAATGAATGGGATTGTTTTGAACAACAGAAGAACCACTACGGGTTATGCCTAAAAGTAAAAGCACTCATCATCGCGCTACATTGCAATCTCGTCTGACGCATTCAGTAGAAAGGGATTTCTTAACAAATGCTATTGGTCGGCTTTAACCAAACCTTTCACTACTTCATTTCAGCCTGGTCTGTCCACTTAGTGTCTTGGACCACGCCATTACTAGCTCTTTCTGTTCCCTGTTTGTGCAACAGTGCATTCGCTGCCCCTTTTCCAGGCGTTTTTGTCCTCAAACTAGGGCCCTCGGTGTGTTAGCTATAACGGCTGAGCACATTTTCACACTCAATAGAGAGTCAAATTCATTGAGCTGACTCATAAAACTGTTTACTAATGAATCCGTTAGCAAGCAGTTTTCACTTAATGTTTGTCATGCATTTAAACTCTTCTCCACACATCATACAGCACAGAAGGGTCCCTCAATCTCATCCTTAATCTGTGAGCTTTTCAAACCTCTGCTGCCTTCTCTCTGTGTCCATCCCAGAGTTCCTCATTCAGTATGAAGACTCCCGTCACGACAAAGGCGTCTGGGTCAACATGACAGAGGTCCCCGGCACCAAGACCACAGCCCGACTGGACCTGTCCCCGTACGTGTGGTACTCTTTTAGGGTTCTGGCCCTGAATGGTGTGGGCTTCAGTGAGCCCAGCGCACCATCCGAGCAGTACAGGACCAGCCCATCCAGTAAGCACCTTACGATTTCAATTCAATTGATGCTAATTAACTACTTCATCTTTTTATTCAGTGTTTTCAATGAATGCTTCCATATATTCTGGAAGACCTGTTTCGGTCGCACAGTTTAGCATTGTTTCTGATTGTCTGTGTCGTTAGAAGAGAAGTACTGTTTAACAACCCTAAGGGAGTAACTCAAATATTGTATAACTTTGACAGAGCCAGATGACAACCCCTCAGATGTCCAAGGCTTTGGAACAGAACCGAATAATCTAGTTATATCATGGAAGGTACAGTATTCTCTGTTGTGTATGATATATAAAGCCTCTCATGATATATTTTGTGACTGTGTCCCAGCATGGTTGAACAAAAACAAAAACAGAAATGTCTGTGTCAGGCCAGTTATCGTTCTCTTTTTTTTCCAGCAAATTTTGTCATTCATAAAACAAAATAATTGTAACAAAATGTAAATAGAAAAAAATGATAATTTTAACAAAAAATGTAGCACTCATATTTTATTGTGGAAGTGTCTGCATTTGAGGGACCCAGTCTAGCATAGCACTCATATTTTATTGTCATATTTTATTATGGAAGTATCTGCGTTACTGTGAAATGATCATCTTCTTCATCATTCTTCCTCGGATGTCAGAAACTAACCGAGCTTCAGGCCAATGGTCCGGCCCTGACGATTCTGGTGAGCTGGAAACAGAAGGACGTGGAACAGGAGTGGAACAACGACGCGGTGGACAACAACATCACGGAGTACGTGGTGTCGGACACGCCCACCTTCGTGCCCTATGACATCAAGGTCCAGGCCACGAACCTCTTCGGAAACGCCCCTGAGCCCGAGCCAGTGGTGGGATACTCCGGCGAAGACTGTGAGTCTTGGCCTATGGACTATGCCCCATTTACATTTTTGTAAATGTTATCATTCAACAGACATTCATGCAAAGCTACTTACAGTCCAGAAAGGATATAGACAAATAAAATGTAGTAATTTAGAACAATCGCACATGGTTCTGTAAATTCCGTGTGACACACTATGTAACTTCTGATAGACAACAGTTATAGCAGGTTGTTGAAAACCACTACCTTTTTGCTCTGTAATTCTCTAAAATTCTGTAATTTTTATCGCCAGTGAAAGAGTAAAACCATTGGATGTGTAAAGAAGTTGGATGTTTGGATGTCAGTCTGAGCGTCTCTGTGCTTTCTTCTTTCCTCAGTCCCCTCGGGAGCTCCAGCCAGTGTGAAGGTGGAGGCAGGAAATGACACCATCGCAGAGATCAGCTGGGAGCCTGTTCCCATGGCAACTGTCAATGGAAGACTAAAAGGCTATAAGGTATCTGACTCGGAAGGAGTTCGATAAAAAAACATGGCTGTTTGAAGGAGAACTTTATTGATGGTTTAGGACTGGATGTTTTGGATGAAAAGGCAGCAAAAGAAAGTTTAGGCAACACTTTGTTTATAACGTTCACACAAGAAACACACTCCCCTACCCACCTAACCTCCACTCCACTATCTATTTAGTTTGAATAATTTAGGCAACATAGTTATCCAAAGGGATTAATAGAGTATTACAGGTATAGACTTACAGTATATCTGAGCAGGATGTGATCCTGGGTATCCAATAAAGAGTACAACTCCTACACACTGTGTCTAATACAGTTTCAAATAATGACTTTATTGCTACAATATTTCTGTCTGTCTGACCTTAATCAGAGCTCCAGAGCTCCTTGTGCTGTGTGCTGTGAACACACTACTGGTTGAGCCACAGGAACTTTGAACTATATTTTATATACTTTCAATTTTGTGTTAACAATGTTCTGCTTGTCTAACCCTGTCCTGTATCAGGTGTACTACTGGAGGGAGAAGAGCCTGCTGAAGGAGGAGTCCCAGCCAGAGGAGGTCAAGGTGATGATCTTCAGCGGGAACAAGACGGAGGGCAAACTTCCTGGCCTGCACCCCTTCAGCCTCTACAACCTCCAGATCAAGGTGTTCAACGGCAAGGGGGAAGGGCCACAAAGTGCCACCCAGACGTTTGAGACGCCCGAAGGAGGTAGGGGGGGGGGCAGGGGACAGGGGGACAAACGAACACGAAACGCTCTTGTCCCGTAAGCAACACCTTCTAGCGGGTTCACCTGAAACATGTCGGCATTCAGCCGATGCGTTAATCCAAAGCCACTTAGCATACAAGCGAGGTACAGCAAGGTAGCTTCTAGCAGAGTGGGCTGAAGCTCACAGACACTCAGGTGAATCCGCTAGAGAGACTTGCTGAAGGGAAAGGAAATCTCTTTCATTCTCTCTCTCTCTCTCATGCTCCCTCTCTCTCACTCTCTCTCTTTCTCTCTCTCTCCCTCTTTCTCTCTCTCGCTCTCTCTCCCTCAAAAGGAGTCTTCTGGTTGGGTGAATGTTTTGTTTGGTGTATTTGTTTGCTTGTTTTGTCTGTTTGTGTACCACTCAGTGACACCAGGGGGAACAGAAACACTCACCTTAATTCATGATACATCATTCAAAATATATGTCCAAGAGGCTGATTGTTTATTTTGGAAGTTTTCTAGTGATGACTAATTGCACAAATGACTTATTGTATGACATTACATTTATTTTGGAGTGGTATGTCTGTCATCAATGTCATCATGATCTTTGTTGACTCTCTGTTCTCGTCTCTTTCCCACATGAAGTTCCTGGACGTCCGGCCTTCCTGACGATCACCCCCAGTCTGGACTCTCTGATTCTGGAGTGGGGTCCTCCAGAGGAGGATAATGGCCGCCTGACGGGCTACACGCTCCAGTACCAGCCTGGTGAGATACTGATACTGTTCAGGGCCAGAGTCAGCTTAGAGTGAACTTGCTCGATTATTGGAGACATGTTGTCCAAGTCATGTTGGATAGTAATCTTCTAAATATTTGTGTATTACAACAGAAATAAAAAAAAGTCACAAGCCAAGACTACAATAGCAATGTGTCTCTCTCTCAACACTATCATCATCATCATCATCATCATCATGTCTCTCTCGCTCTTTATCTCTCCTCTTCCTTTCCATCTGTCTCACTCTCTCTGTCTCACTCTCTCTGTCTCACTCTGTCCGTTCTCACTCTGTCTGCCTCACTCTCTCTGTCTCACTCTCTCTGTCTCACTGTCTCTGTCTCACTCTTTCTGTCTCACTCTCTCTGTCTCATTGTCTCTGTTTTTTAGTGAACAACACTAGCGAGCTTGGCCCGATGGAGGAAATGAACCTGGCCGCCAATGAGACGATGGTGACCCTGGCCAAGCTGAAATACAGCACCCGGTACAAGGTCTACATCAGCGCCAACACCATCAAGGGCTCTGGCCCCACAAGGACAGAGGAGGCTGCCACCATCATAGATGAAGGTGAGGGTCCCAATCTAGCACATAACAACTGGCTCCTCAACACAACCATCTGCAACTCTTCTGGGCGAGATCTGTCGCGCTCTAAATAGCCTTCAGTCGTCGGTTTCCGTGTTTCTCTGCGTGGATTATGAACATAAACGGTGTAAGGACCTACGTTCCCAAACCAGTGGCGGAACTGGTAGTGGCCGAAGGTTTCTGCGTGTTCGTCTCTCTGGGCTTTGCCTGAAATATACTATTAATTAAAGGACGCTGTCTCCACTCAATTAGGAACTCAGCCTTAGTTCCTGGTTTTTAATGTATATTACTACCAGTTAGGTAGGCTGACCTAAGGAAATTCATTTGGATGCCTACAATCTGTTTTGACGAATACCCCTCTTACTTTTAAAACCAGTGTCCCCATCCTTTGAGGACTAAACTAGATAGCCGTGGATTGTGGTAGGTGCTTTCCCTGTACTGTAGTAACACATGTCCTCAATATGGTGCTTTTGATTCTTATTTCCAAATGGACATGTGAATCACAATGGTAATGGACTCTTTTGGTGAATGTATTTGAGAAGAGAGTTGGACCAAAAGCTGGTTCATTTTGGTCATAGTTTACATAACTGCTACATAATTGCCAATTTACCCGTCTTGTCTGCCGACTTGTGAACTGAGACTCACTCTGCCTCTGTGTGTGTATGTGTGTGTGTGTGTGTGTGTGTGTGTGTGTGTTTGTTCTGTTTTCCTCTCTTCTCTCTGCTCCTCTGAAGTGTTAATGCGTCCGCCCACAGTAGCAGTGGGTACAGGTAACGCCCCGAGCTTCGGCTGGCCTGATGGACCTGCATGCCTTAGAGGCATCAGTGCTCAGTGCAGCTCTCAGTCTTAACGCACAAGAAAAATGTTCCTCAGATGATCTCCATAGAGGAACCCTAAAAGGTTCTGCTTAGAACTACGTCATATACTTCATCTATACAGTATGTGAAAGGTTCCATTCAGGATCCTCATTTATTTTTTCTTGGGGCTTCCAAAGATTGAAAGCAGAAAACCTTTCCTTGCAAAAATGGGTTCTCAAAGGTTTTTGCTTTTAGCTATAAAGCTATTAGCCCAACATGATTCCAAAAAGGAGTTTAACAGAGAGTTCTAAGTAGAATGTTTAATAGTTCCTGTATGGAGATGCAGAACCCTTTTTCTAAGAGTGCCCTGTAGGCCAGCAGACCCCTATAGCATCTGCATGCGTCTTCCCTCAGAGTAGACAAGACAATCCCACCTTCTGTAGATCTGCTCGATGTTTCAATAGTTTCCATAGAAATACAATAGAGCTATGGATTGGTTAGAACAACAGTGTCAGTAAAGTAGAATGAAAAGGAATTTTCCCATTATCCTATCCCTTACACCAGGTCTCAGATACTCAACCTGCCCTTTCAATTTTTAACAAAGGCTGACTGGTCGTAGCAGGTATCATAGAGTTTGTGTGCTCCTCCTCCACTCCATCCCATAATAAGTGACTAGTCAGGTTGCTCTGCATGATGCTGCATGACGATAACGACACTGAACACTAATCGCTCTTGTCTTTCTCTTATTCTCGCTTTCACATGTCTTTTTTCTCACACTTCCTGTGTCCTCATGTCTTTGCTCTTATCTTGTTATTCTTTTTACTTCTCTGTCTCTTCTCGCTGTTCACAATTCTCCTTTCTTTCACGCTTTCTCGATATATAGTCATTTCAACACTTTCTCTTGTTTTCTGCTGTCTTTCTCTCTCTCTTTCTCTCTCTCTCTCTCTCTCTCTCTCTCTCTCTCTCCTCAGATGCTGTTGTTCATTTCTGATTGTTCTCTCCCTGTGTGTTGTCCCTGACCCTCTTCCGTGTGAACTCTTTTCAGGCCCCACTGAACCCCCCCACCCAACTTCTCCCCCCACCCAGTCTCCACCCCTTTCTCCGGTTTTCAAGGGTACTGACCTCACTCCCTTCCTCACTCTGCCCCCCCCCTCCCTCCCCCACACACATTGCAGAGTTCGTATATCACTCTGCATGTAAGCTGTTGGTTATGCTGTATAACGGCACTGACTCCCCTGTAGTTTATATGTTATATTGTGTATAACTACTAGTACACTGCACCATGCATATATTAGCTGTCATGCATCCCTACACAATCGGTCCTGTACACATTTGTGCAAAATTAGCTCACTAGGGTTAAACCACATACATTAGCCTAGTTTTATCATCAGAATGTTTATAAGTATCTTTATCCTAACCAAAGATGGAAAATGACCTCTACTGTACCGTACTGTGCGCTATGCCGTTCAGTGTAGTTTTTGAAGCTATATGTTAACTATGTGAACGACTAAAGCCTATGTAACTTGACCTTTGAACTTTAGAGCTCCTGGGTTTCATGTGTGCTTGTTCTCTCCAGGCCTTCCCATTGGCCAGCCGTTCAGACGAGTAAACTCATCCGTGGAGGAAAACGGAGCGTTTATAACTTGGGAATACTCGGGTCCAGATAATGTTTACGTGGAATATAATGTCGAAAACAGTAAGACATGCCTCGGGACTCTGATGTACAGTACTCTAATGTTAAGCAGGTTTTTTAATCTGCCCACATAGTCCCACAGTAGATACATTATACTTTGATATCTTAGAGGTTTCTCTGAATCTTAAATACTTAGCATCGTAGACCGGTGTATTTGCACTTAATTGCAGTGCATCGTAGTATGCCTGTGTCTAACTTTCGAGTTATTGTTTATATTCTAGAGACATATATTTAGATTTCCTAATATTTTCAATACGTAAATTTTGACTGTCAACATGTATCAATACGTAAAATATTGTTCACGTACATAATACTTATCTATATATAGATTACCGTTTCTGTAGATTGAGCCACGTAACAGAGCTAGACACTGACGATGGCTTCGCGTACTCTCCCTCTAGGCAAGGACGCGTGGACTAAAGAGCCTGTTAACGGCACTCAAACGCATCTGATTAAGGGTCTAAAGGCAGGCATGACATATAGGGTTCGCGTGGTGGCCAAAGACCACTCTGACCAAACGATGCACAGCACAGACGAGCTGGTGATTACAGTGCCAGGTGAGGCGGCATGCGCAGTCTTTCCTGAGGACCGTTTATGTCCGTCATCCCATTCCACAATATCCTGTCTGTGTTAAAGGGTTGCGTCGGGTGGAAATCACAGGGGGAGTTTTAGTATGAAAGCATGACCATGTCAATGATGGTGGACCATTGTGGATTCTGTTTACATTTTGCATGACGTGTGACACGTGTTATGTTATTTTGTTTGTTTGTCTTATTTACTTTAAATTTCCAGTTTTCTTCACCAAGTGAACATCATCATTTGTATCGCACATTGTTGTGCTCTTAAACGGTATTAGAGATCTAGCGTAAGGTGTCTTCGTCTGGGGAATTTGATTTGTGTGGTCATTTCAGAGAAGCGGAATCATCATAGATTGTGTCTCACACAGGTGTACAGTCACTCAGGTGTACTGTGTTTAATTTTTTCTTTATTTTGTATACTTTTTCCCATTTCCAGTGTTCACCCTGAAGGGATAGTTCATTGTTAAAGTTGATCTTTGTGTCAGTGTTAGTTAGTTAGTTAGTTAGTCAAGTTCATTTCATGATTATCCTTATTTTTCTAGTGTGTTTATCCTTTTCTATATTCTGTGTATTTTAATTTAAAACATTTCAAATTAGTCTATACTATAGGGCAAACGAATAATATGTGAAAGTAGGTTATTTAAAATGTTTGTCATTGAATTCAGTAGAAGCAATTATTTGTTTACACCTTTACGACTTTGTGTATGTTTGTGTGTATATGCATGTGTGTGTGTGTGTGCGTTTGTGCGTGTGTGTGCGGGCGCGTGTTTGTGTGTGTGTGTGTGTGTGTGTGTGTGTGTGCTTGTGTGTGTGTAGCGATGCCAAATACACAGGTTGACATCGCCACACAGGGCTGGTTCATCGGGCTCATGTGTGCCGTCGCCCTCCTCATCCTCATCCTCCTCATCGTCTGCTTCATCAAGAGAAATAAAGGAGGAAAATACCCTGGTTAGTTCATCTCTCTCTCTCTTTCTCTCTCTCTCTCTCACACACACAATAAAGAAAGAAAATACCCTGGTTAGTCACACACACACACACACACACACGCATGCACACACACACACACTCAAACACACACAGGCATGCACACACGCAGGCATGCACACACACACACATGCACACATGATTTCAGAAACTAGACATGCAGTGTGTGTCTATTCCTCATCCCACAGTGAAAGAAAAAGAGGACCAGCACCAGGACCCAGAGGTCCAGCCCATGAAGGAGGATGATGGCACCTTTGGAGAATACAGGTGAGCTTCACACAGGTCCAGACACAGGGGAGAGTCCTACAGGTGTAGACACATTGCAGATCCAGGTCTGCTGGTTACAGGTGGATGTTTAGGTGAGAGTCTTCTGGTTAGACAAGTGCTGGCAAAGTTTAAATGTTAAAAGTCTACAGGTGAGATGATTGGAGAGGGGTGTATAGAGTGGAATGGATTGAAACAGCACAGTGAGTATTAAGAGTGCAGTAACTACAGTGCGTAAAGTGAGTACTGAGAATGCAGGTGTACAGGAGTACAGGAGTGAGCTAATCGAATAGGTTCACAGTTTGAACCCTGTGCAGTACCCTTCAGTTCAGTGTATGGTTTATAGCTAATTACAAACAGGTGAAATGAATAATTAATTCTATATCAATAACTAAATATTGAAAAAACATGGCACAGAACAAATGGCAGAATGTTATCAAATTGTGTTCTATTCGAATGTCTTCAAGAGAAATAAACATACCTCCATAACACGAAGCATAACAACAGAACAATGACCACATCTAAATAAAAACATTGAGGACACCGAAATAATAATATAAAAATAAAGGAGAAAGAGAAGAAAAAAATTGTGTTCTGCATCTTCCCTGATACAGGAAAAGGACAGGAGACAATTCCATTTACAATTCCATTCCAGACGCAACAGGCAAGCGGGAATCATCATCATCTTCAAGCTGTATAATGAACTAAACAGCTACAGTAACTCCAACCCAACTATAGTAACTGACTGTGGGACTGAACCCGCCCTGATCTGGCCCTGATCCGGCCCGGTCTGGCTGAGATGAGGCTAGATCAGGGCCGATTGCAGGCCAGAGCCAGTGTCTGTCTTGTAATTGCCAGAAACGTCCATTAAAACTGCTTCAACTATTCTAAAACAGCTATTTTAAGAGCTTTCCAGCAAACGCATAATTACATTGGTAGAGATTGCAACATTTCTCTTATCAGCTTATGTCACTGCTCAACCAAATGAATATTCTCACCAGCTCTCATTAACTTGATACACTGCCTTTTTTTTATCAGAAGCAATCCAATTTCATGCGTTTTAGCCTGAGGCTTCTTCACGCTAATGGTGTTGAAAATGCTTAAAAGAAAAAAAGAAAACAATTTGGGAGACACCAGTGAAAGTTGTGATTTTTCAAAGTCATAATCCTATCATTAATAAAAAGAAAAGCTTTCATGCATAAAACAGAATGTAAGGCTTTTATAACACTGCAGAAATTGGTGTATTTCGTGTTGCCTTATTAGGGGTAACTCTAGAACCGTTCTCATCTGATCTGCATCATAATGAGTCCAGTTTGGTTACAGTCTCCAGCTGGGTGTATAAATTGCTCACTGACCTCAGAATATATTGATCATCCAGGGAATGATTGGGGACCAGAGTGGCTAGTCAATCATTTCTATCTCACGAGTAATGGAATGCTAGTGTAACTAAGCTAGTGCTAATGCTAGTGTAACTAAGCTAGTGCGAATGCTAATGCTATTTGCTAGTGTAACTAAGCTAGTGCGAATGCTAATGCTATTTGCTACAGCCGTGTTTTGCATAGCTGCATACAAAGTTAATTTCCTGGATGGAATTGACAGCTCTCCACAATGAATCCTACTCTCAAATTCAGCTTTGGTTCACCATTAAAATTACTCGCTCTGGCACGGAAACGATGCCACTCGTGAGTCGTTTGC
Organism: Clupea harengus; assembly: GCF_900700415.2. Classification (NCBI taxonomy): domain Eukaryota; kingdom Metazoa; phylum Chordata; class Actinopteri; order Clupeiformes; family Clupeidae; genus Clupea; species Clupea harengus. The sequence continues at coordinate 4,364,851 of NC_045167.1, read as the reverse complement.
ACCCTTATGCGCAGTACCACCAGGTGATTGAATTCACAGCTTCGATGTGCAGTAAGACTGTGTCTGATTGGTTGCACCTCTGTGCTTCTGTATTGGGGGAGTTTAGGTCTCTGGAAAGGTAAGAAGGGAATGGTAGCCCCAGCATGCGAGACACATCCACGTCCTAACACTTAAGGCGACCACAGGCTGTGTTTGATTTCCCATCCGTGGCGTGACTGCCACAGCGCCTGGATAGTAGCGGTCTCCGGAGTGGATCTGGCTCTGATCCGGCAGGAGGTCGCACCGGATCAGGGCAGAATCCCTTCCAGGGTCCACTAGTATCTGGGCAGAGAATTACACTACCCAGCAAACAGCACAGAAAGCACCTCTCCTGACCTGCATTCCCCAGCTCCTAGTCTTCTTTTGGATCCAGTTTCAGTTTCAGTTTGGTTTGATTATGTTGCATATGGTTTGGCTTTGCATTGTGTTTGCTCCTTCTCCTATGAGCCTCTAATGACTTGAATAAAGATCTGTATGTATGAGAGTCTCGTTGCCCCGAGTGACCAGAATAAACAATAATCTAACAGCACTCTATACTCAATAAGTTATGATGTGTTTTTTTGCTCGCAAGTCTTGGCTTTGTGTCCCTGACACCAGTAATACCAGGCATTTCTTACGCCGCTCCTTGCATTTTGACCTCTGACCCCCGGCCACTTTAAGCATGCTATGGCAGCAGAACGCATACAGTATGTGCGCATATGATCCGGCCCTGAGTGAAGGGCTTAAGAAAAGGCACGCCATTTTGGACAGCTAAGCTGGGTGGTATGATTCAACATTAATGTGCTCCTTGTTTAACAGATGTCCTGTCTTTTGTTCTCTCCTCTTTATTCACTCTCTGGATATTCTCTATATTTCTCCTTATTTCTTCATTTTTTCCTTCCCTCTTCTTTCTTCCTTTCTTCCTTTCTTTCAACGTTCATCTCTCATTTTCTTTATCGCTTTCTCTATCATTTGATTATACTCAATCTTGTGTCTCTTTCTTTCTTTCTTTCTTTCTATTGTACTTACTCACCTTCACTCTCTCCCTCTCCCATCCTTCACTCCTCTTCCTTACCTCTCTTCCCTCTCTCTCTCTCCCTCCCTCTCTCCCTCAGTGACACGGAGGACCACAAGCCTCTGAAGGGCAGCCGGACTCCGTCCAATGGAACGCTGAAAAAGGAAGACAGCGACGACAGCCTGGTGGACTACGGCGAGGGCGGCGACGGTCAGTTCAACGAGGACGGCTCCTTCATCGGCCAGTACAGCGGCAAGAAGGAGAAGGACACGGCCGAGGGCAACGAGAGCTCCGAGGCGCCCTCACCCGTTAACGCTATGAATTCATTCGTGTGAGAGCGCCAGGAAACGCCACCGGACTCTCTCTGGAGACCACGCGAATACACACACACACACAGAAACATATATATATATATACATACATACATACATATATATATGTGTATATATATATATGCTCATTTAACATGGCCGAGATTGGAGAATTGGAAAATATCTTCTCTCTCTTATACACACACAGACACACACACACACACACACACACACACACACACACAAACACACACACACAAACGCATACACCCCTTCATCTTTGCCAGGCAGTCCCATCACCCTTCTACGTCATGAACTCTTTTGTGTGACACATTTAGAGAGAGACATGGCACCTCATCTTTTTCATACATAGACACACACACAAACCCATACTCACACACACGCACACACATCTTCATCTCTGCCAAGCTGTCGCATCACACTGTGAACTCCCCCCCCCCCCCATCACACACACATCTCACATGCCTAAGCTCACTTTGCCAAACGCAAACCAGTAAACAAACCCATAGGCCACCCACAGTGATGTGGAGAAAAGAGAGAGAACGAGAGAGGCAGGATAACAAACTGTGATGTCGAGCTGGATGGACTATCTGGCTGGGTATGCTCATCCCAGGGATATTTGTTTTATCTTTTAACAAACATATAAATATATAGATGAGAATATATATGAGATATTAATATATATATATATATGTATTTACATATATATATATATATATATATATGAGCTATATTTTCCACCCCATGAACCATTAGCAGTCGAATAGCATCATGCTAACACATTTCACCATCCCATAGCTTCTGAGGCAGTGTTTCCCCCACACACAGTTGAGCATTCAGAGGTAGCAATGTGTTTAAACGTGCTGAAACCTCCCTGCAGGTTTTGTACTTGACTGTCTCACGCCGCACATCTGCAAATACAGGTTATGCTGTTCTGCGTTTCATCATTAACAACAACAACAACAGTAACCTATTGATACTAAAAAGTATTATATTATGTATTAATCAAAGGAAAAAGAAAAATGACACAGATGTCTTTGTGGACATTGTTGTAAAAAATGTGACTCGATGTAAAAGCTATGACGAATATTAATATTATTATGTCTTATTTTGCAAGACAAAGAGCTGTCTGTGTATATCTCTAATGTAATTTTCAGAAGACAAATCTATTGGCAGGACATCAGGGATAGGAGGCAGCGCTTTCTGAACCGGCACCGGCCCTGGTCTGGCCCACACCGGGGGGCCCAATCTGGTCTAGTCAGCTACACAGTGAGATCAGATAGCTCAGCGCTTACTCCCTGAAGACAGTGCTATATTCAGCACACACACACACATACACACACACCCCCCCCCCACACACACACACACACACACACACACACACAGTCACTATTACACAGAAAGACACACTCCCTTCTGGAATCAGGAAACTATATGACACCCATGAATTCTTTTTTCTCACAAATGTAGCCTTGATGGATTTTCCTAAATCTATTTTGAGTTAGGTGCAGTTTTTTTTGTTGTGTTATGTGTTCTGTTTTGTTTTTCAGCTTGCTGTTACTTTGTAAATGTTTCTGTATATTGGTCTCAGATATGGACTTCCTGCTGCGCTCCTCAAGCACTGGAAACCCAGGCAGGCAGGAGCTGATTCTGTACCAGATCAGATCTGGGGTGCGTTCAAAATAGCAAACATAGGCAAACGTTCAAACAGTTTTTCGTTTGCTTTCAGTTCACTGCGAACATGTGCGGACACACACAAACAGCCTGAGGAGGTCGTTATCGGCGTACAAACATGTAGGCTTGACTAAGGATCACTGAATAAATCGAACGATTCAGAATGTTTACACAAAAACATTCAAATTCAAGTTCAAAAGAAAATGTGATCGCTTCGAACGTTCGCCTCTGTTTTTCGAATTTGAACACACCAATGGATTTGGCCCTGATCTGGCCTGTATGGGTTCCATACTCAGCTGCACTTTGGGAAGAGAGGAAGTGGATTTGAGATTCTCTTCGCAAGCAGCAGTCGTCATGGTTTCCTCTGGTCGAGTGTGGTTCATGAGAGTCCTCTCCTTAACATACTCTTACACTCAAACACACACATACACATGCAGACTCACGATAATCCATAACCCGCCATCTCTCACACACCTCTCTCTCTCACACAGACACACACACACACACACACACACACATGAATTCCCCTAGCCTAACCAATTGTGCTCCATAAGAGAGAGAGAAAAGAAAGAAAGAGAGAGAGAAAAAGAAATGAAACATGCATACACATCACAAATGTGTTTAGAAGCAGTCTCTTACTGTAGGGGCCTTCCAGGCCTCACTGCATGGTAACTAGTGCCTTTGTAGAGAACAGCGTTCTGCGTTCAATCATTTAGACACCCCCTTCTCCCTTGTCTCACTTCCCCTTGTGCTCATCCACTCAATCACACACACACACATATACACACACACACACACACACACACACAGACAAAAACAATAGCAAGGAGAGATTCACCAATGTCCAAAAAATGAAAGGGGATTCACCACATTCACCGAGATTCTTCTTCACCAATCCAGCCTGCAGGCAGAACTGAGCATGCTCTCATCTCAAGCCCTCATTGGCCGCATTACGCAGAGGGGGAGGGGCTGCTTCTCTTCTACCAAGCAGCTGCAACTACTGCCAATCTGACAAGGTTAACTGCCATTGGACCCAGCCACAAGATGGCGCTATAAAAAACAGGCTACAGGGGACTGCAGCGGGTGCTAAAACTGGTGATATTATAAATAAATGACGGAAAATAAAGAGTACGAGTACAGGGGGTGGGGTGGTGGGGGGGGCTGTATGAAACTGTGGAATGTCGATAAAACAAAACTAGCAGTTACCTATAGGTTAGGGTTAGACAAACTCAGTGTAAACAATAATGTAGGTTGTTTCCTTTGTCCACATATAGCCATGCTTTTCTTTCGGTTTTGGACCATGGTGATGCATGTTTATGAGTATTGCAAGCTTTGGGGTGTAGCAGTGTAGCAGTGAAGAGAAGCACCCTGTACTCACCTCCTTACCAAGCCTACACAGATACGATTGATTGGAGCGTGTTAGTGTGTGTCTGTGTTAACGGTATGTTGATGCAAGAATGAAGAATATATGTGATGTGTGTGTGTGTGTGTGTGCGCGCAAGTGTGCGTAGGTTTTTCAAGATGACTGTATGTGTGTTCAGTGGGGTTGCACTCTCTTTAGCGAAGCCCCCAGATTTTTCTTGATTTGGCTTGTCATGACTTGCATCAAGTTTTTTCGTTTTCGTTCGTCCTTTTAGTTTTGAATTGTCTGGCTTTTTACGTGTAGATATTCTGTTGCTTTGTCAATATAACCTGATTAATTTAAGACGCAAGGCCACACCAGAAAGAGAGAGAGAGAGAGATAGAGAGAGAAAGAAAGACAACTTGAGAAAGCTTAATCTGCTACTAAATGTGGTAATAAAAAAAGTTGAAATACTTTAAATGCAAATTTTGAGTGTTTGTTTTATACCACTGTGCGTCTAAGTCACTGCTGTAGCATCCCAACCATATACAGGTCCAAATGCCTATGGGGACCCGAGTTCAATCCAACTTGCCGTCATTTCCTGATCCCACTCCCATCTCTGTCTCCCACTCATTTCCTGCCAGTCTCTACTGTCCTGTCTGAATAACGGCAAAAAGCCCCAAAATAAAACAAAAAAACAAAAAAAACACATCCGACCCAGACCCGGCAAAACTCCAGCGCAGGTATGATCCGGCTCCACTTCCTGAGCCAGAACCTCTCTGATTGCTGAGTGCATAGTGTTGTAGAAGAACCTCCTAAACTGGACTCACTTCACCCTTTGTTTATTTGCTGTGAACACTGTTTTATATTGTACGGGAGGACAAACGGAAAAGAAACTTGACAAACTTGTTCACAATTTCTTTTCTTCTGCTCATTCTTTTTGAGGGGTCCACGGGGAGTGGGGGGGGGGGGGGGGGGGGGGGTGTTATCAGTAAGCTTCTCTCGTCACTTGTTCTCTGTTTGTCTCTGAGGGGTCATGCACTTCTTTGTGTTCCGAAAAATAAAAAAATTAAAAAGCCTAAAGAACCTTCACACAAGACCCGAGAAAACATGCAGACCCTAACAGACTATTGGACATTGCGTCATAATGGTACCGCAAATTCCTTTGAAAAAGCCTGTTTTTCGTTTCTTTTTCTTTTTTTCTATCTTTTTTTTGTGAATGGTGTTCAATGGTAGGATATAATATATGATATGATATGATATGATACAAACATTCTGGTGAAAATGGTGAAGCTACCTGAAGCTAAGCATGAAAGGCTGTCAAATGGTTTACTCTATGATATTATTGCAAAATATTTTGTATTTTAAATGATAAAAAAATAAATAAATGTTGGTTTCAGGATTTCACAACCAACTTATTCCTGCTCCTTTGTGCATTGATTGCAGCAGTGTCCTCGTAGCCTTTGGGGAGTAAGTATAAGGGACTTCTGATTAGCACATCGACGGGACTTGTTTTTGTTCTTTGACACACTGATAATGGGAACTATATTCTGTGATGTGCACATCCCAGAGGAAGGGGAATTCATTGTATCATCTTTATTATAATATTGGTGACTTCAAAACATTTTCCAAACTGTGTGTCCCAGGGGCATAGCAAGAGAATGAAACCCTGAAAGATCCAGTGGTCCCAACATGCTGGAGCTCAACTAGCAGTTGTGGATAAAGGCCTTGGGGGGGGGGAGGGACCCAATTTCTAGTTATATCCCTGGTGTGCTGGCTACATTCCTGAAATGTGTGTGAAATAAACATGTGAAACATCACTAATGTTAAGAGGAATGGAGAGAGATGATCCACCCCCCTCACTGCCTCCCTCAGTGATGTCACTCATGCCACTGTGCATGCTGAAACTGCTGGCTGTTCATGGGAGAAAGACAGCTTCACACTAGAACAACTTCTGAAAAACAGGCATCAGGAACACTCTTCGTCACTCAATAGTCTATCTCTCTCTCTCTCTCTCTCTCACACACACACACATACACATAGAGACACACAACCGCGTCCTCATGCCCAGGGGATTAAACTTTTTTTTACCCTATAATTCCCCTCTGCTGGGGTCTGTCAGTGGGCCTCTTATCCTTCTCCCTGAGCCACATCTGATTCGACATTAAGTGACTGATGTGTGCAGCTTAGCCACATGCTGCTGTAACACTGTCTTATGGCGCCACCTAGTGGACCAAATTGACTTTGCTGTTTTTTTCCCACCCCCTCTCCTCCATCTCCTTCCCCCTCTAAAGATTAATCTCTCATGTGGATTTGGAGAAGAGATTTGTGTGTGTGTGTGTGTGTGTGTGTGTGTGTGTGTGTGTGTGTGTGTGTGTGTGTGTGTGTGTGTGTGTGTGCGTGCGTGCATGACCTCATCAATCTGATGTTTTTACATTATTCAACTGGTCACACCTGAGCTGAATCCTACATACTTACAGACAAACACACATTCTCTCCCTCTGTCAGTCTCTCTGTGTTGATGTGTTTTGGTATGTGTATGTCTATCACAGCTCTTGACGAGGCAACTTACACTAAGGGGATCTGGCAGTTTTAGTTTATTTAATGATCGAAAAAGTCTAAAGATATCAATAGCTGTGTTTGCCATCTGACGCAAAAAGTAGATTTTGAAAAGGGATTGAGTTTTGAATGCAGTGTGTAATTCTGTCCACTGTTGTGTCTGACAGTGCATGGTATGATGCGAATCTCAGCTTTCTAAAGACACAGATCATATTGCGGACATTTTAGTTGCGCCCCTAGTACATAAAACGTGTTCAATTATTGAGAGATCAGATACATGATGTAAGTATTCTTATATCTCTCTGGCAGTTTTCAGTACTCCTCAGTGCACTGAATTGGGGTGAAATGGTTGTTCAGGATTCCTTAACCTCCAGATCCCTCTGCTCAGCGAGGCGTAGATCGTCTCCCGGGAGACCAGCTCCGAGAGCCACAGAGCATCCCTGGAGTGGATGAGCTGGGCCACCTCATTTCTGCTCCCTCTGGCCAGACTGAGGCTGTCTTTGCAGATTAAGACATCTAGACCAATGAAAAGTGAGTTAGATAGATAGGTAGATAAATAAATACTTTATTAATCCCGTGGGGAAATTCTGGAAGTTGAGGGCATTTGGGAGCAAAATCAATAATCAAGTTAAAAATACTTGCAACCCTTGCCCGTGTTTGTGTGTTAATTTGCAAACAATAATAGAGTGCTGACTTTCTGAACGTGATGCGCAAGAGTGATGCCCGGAAATAAATAAATCTAGCAAGAGTGAACGTCAATGACCTCTGAACCAGCCTGGTTGCAACGGTAAGAAGAAAGGTGCGCGGTACCGCTGTGTTTAAAGCTGAAACCTTTATTAATTTCATTAATATCATGTATTAGAAAGTCACTCAGGATATTCCACTCTAGCCTTCTGCTCTTTAGCCTTTATTTAACCTCGAACTACTACTAATGTTTCAACTTCTTTCAATCTTTTCCCTTCGTGTATTTTTATCTACCATTTGAAGTAGCTGTAAACTCGTAAATTCCATTGTTGTGATAGGCTACAAGACGAAGATCTGGAAGTCCATTTGTGACTTTAAACGGTAACGTTAGGATATTTGGGTGACTCCTAACGGCATTTCTCAGCGCGAGCGACTACTGGCTTAAATGCAAACCGATGCTCTGGTACCCGCGTGTAGTGCAGCGATGGCATCTGCTTCATCCAATAGTCTTCCTGCCTCCGCTCTCCTCCGACGATGCCATTCATTCGCTCTCCTCCAATAGAAAGGTGCAGCCGGGCCGGCGGATCCTCGGGCTTGGTTGTGGAACTATGCGGTTCTGACCCAGGTGTTTTTTTTGTGGAAGTGTTGTCAGGATTTTAATCGTTATTTCCAGGTAAGACTAAGACATGTTATACCTTTCAAAACCCGCTTCTTGAGCGATTGTTAAGAATCCGAATGCTACTTTTTTCCAAAGTGGATTCGGAGTTTGTCCTTTCACCGCACCGTCCGAAAGAGGAGTACCGGAGCTTTCCCTGGGTACCGCAATGCAGAGCAGTGAATTATTGGATAATCTTATGTCGGTAACGGAGTTGCTTGGTCATGGCTGATGTCACATAGACAGGTTACTCTGGGTCAATTTGGAGACGCATGTGCACATTTTGGAACATACAGCTGCTTCCGCGCGTTACAAAAAGCATAATGATGCCGTTTTGGGTCGACATGCATCGGTCGATTTTAGACAACATAGAACATTTACCTTTTAGCGCATTCTTTAAAAAAAATAAAAAAAAAAAAAATACTTTAACATGTAACACGCCCATCTATGTCAATGTCATTTGGCTGCGCAAGGTGAGCTGGACGGTTTTGCCATATTCGCAGTGGGTGGGACAAGTTCTTTTGAGGTGACTTCGTAGCCATTCCTAACGAATAAGACACATGGCACGAGCTGCACCACTGGGTGCACATGCTGTGTGACATTAAACATGGAAGGCAGTTGCTCATTGCAACTTTGTACTGCTGTAAAACGCCTAGTAATGGGATAGCCTCGTTACGGTTTTGCAGCAGTTCTATTTGTCGCAATGTAATGTGAGTGAATGCGCTGTTGCTTAGGCAGACAGATTTTCAATGATATGTGTGTGCTTTTTGTACATTCTCCACAACCTCCACACACACACACACATGCGTTCTCTTCGTCACACACACACTAAGCTCTCTCTCTCACATACACGCTATTTCACACACACACACACACACACACACACACACACACACACACACACACACACATGCTGTCAGTCAGCTTAAAATGAAACACTGACCTAAATCTTCTGCCAATGGTCAAAGGGGAAGCCACATCCCCCTGGCTGGAACGAGATTACTGGCGACGCTGCTGCTTCACACACACACACACACACACACACACACACACACACACACACACATGCACACACATGCTGTTTCACACACACCCAGATGATTGATCACAGAAAATATGGGACAAAATTCTCCAGGCTGCATCTGTTCATCTTCAGCCAGAGATGAAGATGCACAAGCAAGCAACTTGGCATCTTGTACTGTGTGCATTACGATTGCCCCCTACTTCCTGGTTGTATGGTAACTAAGTAACCAAGAACTTAGCCACACCCAGCCCAGTCAGTGATTATCCAACAGCTACCCTTCTGGCTAAGGTGCATCAATTGATTGATTGTGTCTGACTGACAGAGTCCAGTCAATTTTAGTTGTAGAATCAGTTGAAATGGGATTAAATGAACATTAAGTTGACATTGGAATCTGTTCAAGATTCTTGTTATGATATTGAACAAGCAGGGAATCTCTTGCACCCCACGGTGACTTTGCCATCTGGGATATTTTCATGGGTTCTGGGAAAAGGAAGCAGTTTGTGGTTCTCTTGGAGTGTTGATGTCAGTAAACTGACCTTACACGGCTGCTGTCTTTGCGATAACAAACTGCAGTATGCAGGTGTGTGTGTGTGTGTTTGTGTGTGTGTGTGTGTGTGTGTGTGTGTGTGTGTGTGTGTGTGTGTGTGTGTGTGTGTGTGTGTGTGTGCTCATTAATACCATCAGCATTAGTTGGGCGATACTGCTGATGTTTTTTGGATGGAGGCTCTGAGACTGCATGCTTGCTCAGGTCTGTGGCTATGGGGAAGCTGAGCTAAGTACACAGTCAGCCGACTGGAGCCTGAGGTGTACAGCTACTGCAGGGCTGAGTAGCCCACCCATAACTATGACTAAGGGGCACCACATGGTCTGTGTCTCTCTCTGTCTCTCTGTCTCTCGTCTCTCTGTCTCTCGTCTCTCTCTCTCTCTCTCTCTCTCTCTAGCCCTCTCTCCATCCCTCATTCTCCATCTCTATATGTTTCTCTGTAGCAGGGTTGGATTTCCCTTTAAGTCATGTTTCTCATGCATGTGTGAGGGGGCAGGGGGTGTGACATGAGTTTGCCTTCTGCGCTAGGGACCCCTGAAGTTCAGAGAGTTCAGAGTTATTTACCCCTCTCTCCATCCCCCTCTCTCAATCTCTTGATATCTCTCTCTACGTAATGGCTAATGGGTCGGGTAGAAAAGAGTGATGAGAAGCTATATGACTATGGGGCGGCACACAAATTGATGGTGAAATGTAGTGTAGTAGTAGACATGGACTGTGTGTGTGTCTGTCTCTCTGTCTCTTGCGCTCTCTCACTCAGTCTGTATCTGTTCCCCTCCTCTCTCTTAAGGCCGATATATGCTTCCACGACTGCGTTACTGTGTGGCCACGCAGTTGCTTCGACGGACTTGTGAACATTTATAGTTCTCCGTCGGGTGGTAGGTGTCGCAAAAAGCAATTTTAAAAAAAAGATGGCGGACCAAACTCAGTTGATGGTCGTATTTGTACAAGTTGTTTGTTTTACTTTTTTTGGTTAGATTTTTTTAAAGTTACAGAGAAATAGGAACTGCAATGTAAAAACCCCGTTATTGTAACTGAGAAATACGTCTGAGGGGATTTGCGAGGTGTCTGAGCCAGCTATCTAATGTAAGCATGCTACTGCCCACAAGGTAAACAGCGATGGGTTGGACCAGTCACAGCCCTGCGGCTTGCGTCGCCTTGTCGGATAGTTAACAAATTTGGGAGATGCACGCAAGCACGCAAGAGGTGCTCGGAGGGGGTTCACAACGACGCGAGGGGCTCTTGCGTGTCTTGCGTGCTTGCGTGTCTGCGTAAAAGGCCGACCATAAATGAAGTTTTAGTGTTGTCTTTTTCTCTCTGTGTGTCTCTCCATCTGTCTACCTGTTCCTCACTAGTCTCCATGGCTGTCTCTTTCTCTCCATCCCTCTCTATCTCTCCATCCCTCTCTATCTCTCCATCCCTCTGTCTCTATCTCTCTGTCTCTATTTCTCTATCTCTCCATCCCTCTGTCTCTTTCTCTCCATCCCTCTGTCTCTTTCTCTCCATCCCTCTGTCTCTATCTCTCTGTCTCTATTTCTCTATCTCTCCATCCTTCTGTCTCTATCTCTCCATCCCTCTGTCTCTATCTCTCTGTCTCTATTTCTCTATCTCTCCATCCTTCTGTCTCTTTCTCTCCATCCTTCTGTCTCTATCTCTCCATCCCTCTGTCTCTATCTCTCCATCCCTCTCTATCTCTCCATCCCTCTGTCTCTTTCTCTCCATCCCTCTCTATCTCTCCATCCCTCTGTCTCTTTCTCTCCATCCCTCTGTCTCTTTCTGTTCATCCCTCTGTCTCTTTCTCTCCATCCCTCTCTATCTCTCCATCCCTCTGTCTCTTTCTCTCCATCCCTCTCTATCTCTCCATCCCTCTGTCTCTTTCTCTCCATCCCTCTCTTTCTCTCCATCCCTCTGTCTCTATCTCTCCATCCCTCTGTCTCTATCTCTCTGTCTCTATTTCTCTATCTCTCCATCCTTCTGTCTCTATTTCTCCATCCCCCTGTCTCTATTTCTCTATCTCTCCATCCCTCTGTCTCTTTCTCTCCATCCCTCTGTCTCTTTCTCTCCATCCCTCTGTCTCTTTCTCTCCATCCCTCTGTCTCTTTCTGTTCATCCCTCTCTTTCTCTCCATCTCTCTGTCTCTATCTCTCCATCCCTCTGTCTCTATCTCTCCATCTCTCTGTCTCTATCTCTCCATCCCTCTGTCTCTTTCTCTCCATCCCTCTCTCTCTTTAATTAGTAATGCTGAGTGGACGGAAGGGAGGGGTAGTGTGGGTAATGGCTGCTCACACGCATACATCTATTATTCCATCTATTATTCCATCTATTATCATCTCTCCTTTTGTGTCTGCAGAAGCAGCAGACGATCTAAGGAAAGACATAGACATGCATGCTCATGGACTCACACGCTCTCTCTCTCTCTCTCTCTCTGTCTTTCTCTCTCTCTCTCTCTCTCTCTCTCTCTCTCTTTCTGTCTCACTCCCTCTCTCTCTCTCTATCTCTCTCTCTCTCTGTCTTTCTGTCTCCTCTCTCTCTCTCTCTCTCTCTCTCTCTGTCTTTCTGTCTCATTCCCTCTCTCTCTCTCTCTCTCTCTATCTCTCTCTCTCTGTCTTTCTGTCTCCTCTCTCTCTCTCTCTCTCTCTCTCTGTCTTTCTGTCTCATTCCCTCTCTCTCTCTCTCTCTGTCTCTTTCTCTATCTCTCTCTCTGTCTTTCTGTCTCCTTCTCTCTCTCTCTCTAACTCTGTCTTTCTGTCTCATTCTCTCTCTCTCTCTCTCTCTCTCTCTCTCACACACACACACTCATAGTCACACAGTGGAGTGTTAGATGATGTGAGGGAAGCAGAGAGTGCAGTTCTATTGCCCACGTAGGCGTCTCAGGATCATCATGGCTGTAGGCTGATGTGCTGCACTACTCCTCCTGACTCTGAGTGTGTGTGTGTGTGTGTGTGTGTGTGTGTGTGTGTGTGTGTGTGTGTGTGTGTGTGTGTGTGTGTGTGTGTGTGTGTGTGTGTGTGTGTGAGAGAGAAGCGTCTCAGGATCATCGTGGCTGATATGCTGCACTACTCCTCCTAAAAAGCCTACAGAGACTGCAAAACCTCTCTCTGCCCTCTGACAGTATGCATTCTTGTGTGTGTGTGTGTGTGTGTGTGTGTGTGTGTGTGGGTGGGTGGGTGTGTGTGTGTGCATGTGTGTTTGTCAGTGCATGTGTGTGTGTGGGTGGGTGTGTGTGTGTGTGTGTGTGTCCTCTCCCATGTGCTTCGGCTGCATGTGCAATCACGTGTGAGAAAACCACAGGATGCCGGTGCTGCAGTGCTCTCTCTCTCTCTCTTCCTCTCTCTCTCTCCCTCCCTCTCTCTCTTCTCTCTCTCTCTCTCAGTGTACACTGTTGAAGGCACAAATACACACGAATGTGCACACACTCACGTATGCACACAGACATCTTTCCTGCATGACCATATATGGCATAGTGCTGAGTCAGAGTGCTAAATGATTGATGTGGCAGGTCTGTGCATGGAGACTCCATGTTGCACACACTACAAACTGAGCACACGGCTAGCCAGCACCTCTGGAACAGATCCAAAAGGTAAAAGGAAAAGCAGTATTTAGCAGACGCTTTTATCCAAAGCATAATAAGCATTATACATAGACATCCTGCAGTGGCCAGGAAATGAAGGCGGGTTGATCACTTAGAACTGTACCACCAACACCACCATCACAGGGAGGATGTCTGTGTGTGTGTGTGTGTGTGTGTGTGTGTGTGTGTGTGTGTGTGTGTGTGTGTGTGTGTGTGTGTGTGTGTGTGTGTGTGTCTGTCTGTGTGTCTATCTGTCTGTCTCTCCATCCCTCTTTCTCAATCTCAGTGTGTCTCTTTCTGCTCTATGGCTAACAGGCTGGGCTGTAATTCTAATATACTGTATATGTGTTATTATCTGTTTTAATGTAACATGTATGTGTTGTAATTCTAATATGTGCCGTGATATGTTGTAATGTAACATGTATTCGTTGTACTTCTAATGGTTGTACGGATCTAGCCCGTATCTGGGCGGGACTTGAGCTGGATCTGATTCTGATCCGTCCCAGATCCGAGTCTCCATCTGGGAATAGCTGCAATGCCAGATCCTGCTCTCAACCACTGTCCGAGACTTTCCCACCACCACAGCACTAAGGCAGAGGTCATATGTGTGTGTGTGTGTGTGTGTGTGTGTGTGTGTGTGTGTGTGTGTGTGTGTGTGTGTGTGTGCATGTGTGCATGTGCCTGCATGTGAGCGTGTGTGTATGTCTGAGACTTTATGTGTGTTTGCGTCTATGCATGTGTATGTGTGTGTAAGAGTGTGCGTGTTGTTTTGTCTGTGTCTGTGTACACATGTCTATGTGTGTGCATGTGTCTGAGTGTGTGTGTGTGTGTGTGTGTGTGTGTGTGTGTGTGTGTGGATTTGAGATGGATTTGAGAGAGTAGTAAGACAAATTGATTGAAAGCATTCACCTCCACACCCCTCCAGCCCAGTAGAGACTGCTAACCTCTCTGTTGTGTTGGGGGGGTTGGGGGCTTTGGCCACGCTGGACTTGCAGCTGATTGCATTACACACACCATGCCAGGATGAGGATGAAGTAGGCTCACACATTCTGATCTGATCAGAAAGCAGGATGCCACAGGATTTGTGGAGCCTTGTTGTGGTTATGGGATAAATATGGGAAAAGGTCGTGTGAGTTGGGGGTTGGCGGGTTGGAGAGTGTAAATCCTCAGTCGCTCTGAAGGATAGAGGAAGGACAATGAGGATGACCACTCCTATAGTGTTAGTGGAATATATTCACTTTGTCTTTAATTTATCAATCAATCAATCAATCAATCAATTCAATTTTATATAGCGCTTCTCTATATACCCGAAGTCGCTTTACAGAGTCCAGAGTCCAGTAGTCATACACACACAGTCATACCGGTGGTGGTAAGCTACCTCAGTAGCCACAGCTGCCCTGGGGCAGACTGACAGAAGCGTGGCTGCCAATCAGCGCCAACGGCCCCTCCGACCACCACCAACATTCATTCATATTCACACAATGCAATGCATGTCTTTATGATGTACATTTATGACCACATGTACTATCTTATCCCCTCCTCTCTCTCTGTCACAGACATGATCCGACATTTAATTCACTTTCTATCTTTCTTTGTTTCTTTCATGGTAACGTCCACTCACATACACTCATACACACACATACACACACACACAGATCATTATTAATATTTGTATCTGTCTCTCTTAAAGGCACACACACAGACTTTTTGTGACTTCCTCTCTCTGTCACACCCTTTTCTCTTATTATTTCTCTGTGTCTCTTTCTCTCAGAAGTCCTTCATGTTTGATACCTGGTCAACATAGCCCTACCTGAGCTGTCCACCGACAGAGCATCACCATGGCGACCCTAGCTGTGCAGCTATGTGGTGTGTCCTTGCTCCTCTCTTTGGCCGGTGAGTGAGGGACGTTCCGTGGATGTTGTTTTCGTGAGCTGCTGTATGTGTGTGTGTGTGTGTGTGTGTGTCTGTATGAGAGAGAATGAGAAAGATTTTTGACTGTACATTTCTCTGTGTGTATAAAACTATCGTACAGGGCTGTGACGGTATGGATTTGTTTTTTTTTACCACGGGATAAAGCAACGTATTCCCGAGGTTTGGGATCTTTAGAAAGTAAACAAAAAGTCACTAACGTGGATTACCAGGCAAGTATCATGTTGGCAGGCAATTTTGATTTGGGATTTCTTCCTAGCTCCAACTCGATTCGACAATTCGAAACCGAAAATAAAACACCTACAAAACGTATTATGTGTATGGTGAGGAGTTATACGCTAGTGTTTTCTGACAATGTTAAATAATAGCTAATGGTGGTGCTACGAAAGACCAGCGACTCTACACACGTTTAAAGACGTATGCAACGCAGCAGGAAAACCACGAGGAAAACAAATCCATCCATTTTTTGGTTAATGGACTGTCCCTCCCACTCGCGCGCGAAGCTATAGTGAGAACTGAAAAGTTTGAGAAGGGTCGCCATCCTTTGAAGCCAGACCCTCTTGAAAGGTTTTGTTTCTCAAGAAGCACTTGAACACAGGATGGAAGACATTCAATGATGATAACAATAATAATAAACAATAATAGTTGTGTTTATGTTTTATTTTTTTTTATGAAAATTGCGGTGATGACGGTAATGAGCCCAACTCCGCAGTAGGCATCATATGACCGTGGTATTGCTTTATTGCGGTTACCGTCACAGCCCTACTACTGAATATAATATATAGAAAATAGAATACTATATATAATAGAAAATACAAGTTAAGTTTGCCTGTATCATATATATAGTAAATGGAATAATATGTGCATTACATTAAAACACACACACATGCAATAAATGAGCATATTGTTTTTCTAAACTGAGCAGCCAAACTGCCTTCATTTTACAGGTGCTTACAGGATGCCATGGGAGCCTCGAATCTTTGCTGGTAGGTTCATTTGATATGGATAGACTTGACGAGAAATGGCGTAGAATTCCCAGATGGATCTGTTTTGATTGACTGTCACATTATGAAAAACAATCTTTTGTTGTTCTCTCAGAGCTACCATGTCAGATATGTCACACTATATCTGCATCATGATTTGATGAATGAAAACAGACATTTTTTTTAAAGATTTGTATGATGGTGCATGACAGTAATCTATGCTATGTGCCATGCTGTGTCATCACTTAACAAGTTCCACTTCCAGAATATTAATGTTGTTTTCAATTGAAGTATTGGGTTTATCCTCATTGAGACGAAGGCCATGGGCTCCCCTCTCCTCTATAGTACATTTAATCTCATTGTAGTAGTATTGCTACATCACTCTCTTAGTACCCCACCCCGTTTACTGTTATCTCCTTGTATGGACAATATTAGATCTGGGTCATTGAAGAAAAAGAAAAATGATAGTACATTTTGAACTTGTTTTCCCCACTGATATATTGTACACTGTGTTATTATACTGTACCAGAATAACTAGAATTTGACTGTGTCATGATACGGAAACAAAATAACATTTGACTGCACTGTTGTGACATCATTCTCTTAATACACCACCCCCTACTGTTATCGCCTTGTATATTGTAATATGGTTCATTTTATTGAACACACAATTTATTCTTTAAATGTGGGACTTTTGTCCCCTACAGAAATATGACATTATTATATTCTGGGACATGTTATTTACCCAGACCACCATTGAATGTGACTGTAATTATTATTTTCCCTGTTAATATGTTGTACTGTGGGTCATGGTATTTAGCCGATATAACATTTGAACGTGCCTGTGACGCTTTCGCTGTTTTCATCCTGGGCCAGATGAGGCCACGGGTTACGGCCCTGTGTTTGAGGAGGAGCCTCAGGACCTGGTCTACGCCGAGGACAACCCTGACAACAGGATCTCCATGAACTGCAGGGTGCGCGCCAACCCCCCAGCCGCCATAAGGTACCAGGAGGACGACAGGCGGCTGCTCCCGCTAGGACAGCGGCTTATGTCTGTAATCCCTTCACAGTGCAGCCTCAGGCTCTCTCACTGCCTCTCCTTAGCTGCCATCTTACACTTGACCACCACATTCTTCGTCTTAAAGTAACACCATACAACAATTTGACGCTTTTTGAGGTATTTGAGGTACCAAATTCATTTTGATAGCATATGGTCATGTGAAGGACAGATAAACACTGAGGATGAGGATATCAGTAGATGTGTGTGTGTGACTGTGCTCTCCTGCAGGTGTGTGAGGATATCAGTAGATGTGTGTGTGGATATCAGTAGATGTGTGTGTGTGACTGTGCTCTCCTGCAGGTGTGTGTGGATATCAGTAGATGTGTGTTTGTGTAACTGTGCTCTCCTGCAGGTGTGTGAGAATATCAGTAGATGTGTGTGTGTAACTGTGCTCTCCTGCAGGTGTGTGTGGATATCAGTAGATGTGTGTGTGTGTGTGTGGATATCAGTAGATGTGTGTGTGTGTAACTGTGCTCTCCTGCAGGTGTGTGTGGATATCAGTAGATGTGTGTGTGTGTGGATATCAGTAGATGTGTGTGTGAAGATATCAGTAAATGTGTGTTTGTGTAACTGTGCTCTCCTGCAGGTGTGTGTGGATATCAGTAGATGTCTGTGTGTGTGGATATCAGTAGATGTGTGTGTGAAGATATCAGTAGATGTGTGTGTGTGACTGTGCTCTCCTGCAGGTGTGTGTGAATATCAGTAGATGTGTGTGTGTAACTGTGCTCTCCTGCAGGTGTGTGAGAATATCCTTAGATGTAAGTGTGTGTAACTGTGCTCTGCTCTACTGCAGGTGTGTGTGGATATCAGTAGATGTGTGTGTGTGTGTGGATATCAGTAGATGTGTGTGTGAAGATATCAGTAAATGTGTGTTTGTGTAACTGTGCTCTCCTGCAGGTGTGTGTGGATATCAGTAGATGTGTGTGTGTGTTTGTAACTATGCTCTCCTGCAGGTGTGTGAGGATATCAGTAGATGTGTGTGTGTGTGGATATCAGTAGATGTGTGTGTGTGAGGATATCAGTAGATGTGTGTGTGGATATCAGTAGATGTGTGTGTGTGTGTGTGACTGTGCTCTCCTGCAGGTGTGTGAGGATATCAGTAGATGTGTGTGGATATCAGTAGATGTGTGTGTGTGTGTGGATATCAGTAGATGTGTGTGTGTAACTGCTCTCCTGCAGGTGTGTGTGGATATCAGTAGATGTGTGTGTGTAACTGCTCTCCTGCAGGTGTGTGTGGATATCAGTAGATGTGTGTGTGTAACTGCTCTCCTGCAGGTGTGTGTGGATATCAGTAGATGTGTGTGTGGATGACGCTTTTTGAGGTATTTAAGGTACCATCCTCAGATTCATATTGATAGCATATGGTCATGTGAAGGACAGATAAACACTGAGGATGAGGATATCAGTAGATGTGTGTGTGTGAAGATATCAGTAGATGTGTGTGTGGATATCAGTAGATGTGTGTGTGTGTGTGTAACTGTGCTCTCCTGCAGGTGTGTGAGGATATCCTTAGATGTAAGTGTGTGTAACTGTGCTCTGCTCTACTGCAGGTGTGTGAGGATATCAGTAGATGTGTGTGTGTAACTGTGCTCTCCTGCAGGTGTGTGTGGATATCAGTAGATGTGTGTGTGTGAAGATATCAGTAGATGTGTGTGAAGATATCAGTAGATGTGTGTGTGTGACTGTGCTCTCCTGCAGGTGTGTGAGAATATCAGTAGATGTGTGTGTGTAACTGTGCTCTCCTGCAGGTGTGTGTGGATATCAGTAGATGTGTGTGTGTGAAGATATCAGTAGATGTGTGTGAAGATATCAGTAGATGTGTGTGTGTGACTGTGCTCTCCTGCAGGTGTGTGAGAATATCAGTAGATGTGTGTGTGTAACTGTGCTCTCCTGCAGGTGTGTGTGGATATCAGTAGATGTGTGTGTGTGAAGATATCAGTAGATGTGTGTGTGTGTGTGTAACTGTGCTCTCCTGCAGGTGTGTGAGGATATCATTAGATGTAAGTGTGTGTAACTGTGCTCTGCTCTACTGCAGGTGTGTGTGGATATCAGTAGATGTGTGTGTGTGAAGATATCTGTAGATGTATGTGTGTGTAACTGTGCTCTCCTGCAGGTGTGTGTGGATATCAGTAGATGTGTGTGTGTGAAGATATCAGTAGATGTGTGTGTGTGTGTGGATATCAGTAGATGTGTGTGTGGATATCAGTAGATGTGTGTGAAGATATCAGTAGATGTGTGTGTGTGTAACTGTGCTCTCCTGCAGGTGTGTGAGGATATCAGTAGATGTGTGTGTGTAACTGTGCTCTCCTGCAGGTGTGTGTGGATATCAGTAGATGTGTGTGTGTGTAACTGTGCTCTCCTGCAGGTGTGTGAGGATATCAGTAGATGTGTGTGTGTAACTGTGCTCTCCTGAAGGTGTGTGTGGATATCAGTAGATGTGTGTGTGTGTGGATATCAGTAGATGTGTGTGTGTGTGTAACTGTGCTCTCCTGCAGGTGTGTGAAGATATCAGTAGATGTGTGTGTGTGTAACTGTGCTCTCCTGCAGGTGTGTGTGGATATCAGTAGATGTGTGTGTGTGTGTGTAACTGTGCTCTCCTGCAGGTGTGTGTGGATATCAGTAGATGTGTGTGTGTGAAGATATCAGTAGATGTGTGTGTGTGGATATCAGTAGATGTGTGTGTGTGAGGATATCAGTAGATGTTTGTCTGAAGATATCAGTAGATGTGTGTGTGTGTAACTGTGCTCTCCTGCAGGTGTGTGTGGATATCAGTAGATGTGTGTGTGTGTGTAACTGTGCTCTCCTGCAGGTGGTGGCTCAATAACTGGGAGGTGAAAATGCTGGAGCAGCCGGATGAATACTACAGCCTGGTGGGGGGCAACCTGGTGATCACCAACCCCAACAAGAACAAGCACACGGGCAAGTACGTGTGCGTGGCCAACAACATCTACGGAACCATCATTAGCAAAGAGGCCACCGTCAAGTTCGGATGTGAGTCAGGCTTCGTTTCTTTCTCTCTTTCTTTCTTTCTTGCTCCTCTGCTTGCTAGCTTCTTGAATTTCTTTCACATTTACATTTAGTCATTTAGCAGACGCTTTTATCCAAAGCGACTTACATATGTGTGACTTACAATGTATACACATTTTACATTTACACTGATGGCACACTGCACATCAGGAGCAATTAGGGGTTCAGTGTCTTGCTCAAGGACGCTTCGACAGGGAATCGAACTAGCAACCTTCTGATTACTAAACGACTTCTCTACCTCCTGTACCACTGTCGCCCTTTCATGCTTACCTCTTTCCTTTCTTTACTCTTGCCTCATGTCTTAATTCCTTCCATGTTTTATTTCTTTCTTTTCTTTCTTTCTTTCGTCTCACTGTATTTGGTTACTTTTTATCTCTTTCTTTTTTGTCCTTTACTACTTGTTCTTCTCATCTCGTCTCCTCCTCTCCCTGTTTTGCAGACCTGGATAATTTCCCCCCAGAGGAGAGGGAGCCGGTGCTCGTGAAGGAGGGTCAGGGGGTGGTGCTGCTCTGTGATCCACCCAACCGCGACCCCAGTGAGTTACATTACTCCTCATATACAGTATGATATTAGTGTATGTCATTATAATATTATTATATTGCAGTATACTATAATCCCATAATTATAATAAAAACATTTGTGTCAAAAAATTGCACTCAATACATAGTAAGGACAAGGAGAACATTTAGTATTAAAAACAAAAACAAAAATGTCATGCTTCACAAGTGAAGAGGTTTGAATATTTTTTGAATTCACTATATTTTATATAACAGTTGTTTATATAGCAGTTGTTAGTGATATATTAGTGAAGCGTTAAAACTTGACCTATGACCCATCCCACTCTGTTCCTAGACGATGTTAAATTTCACTGGCTGTTCAACGATTACCCCAACTTCATCGACATGGACAGGCGGCGCTTCATCTCCCAGACCACAGGGAACCTGTACATCGCCATGGTGGAGGCCCAGGACGTGGGCAACTACTCCTGCTTCGTCTCCAGCCCCAAGATCGGCAAGAGCGTCTTCAGCAAGCCCATCCCCCTCGTCCCCCAGCCACAGGAGAGTACGTGATACTTATCATCTCATCTTCTCTCATCTCATCTTCTCATCTACTTTTCATCCCATCTACTTCTCATTTCATCTCCTCATCTACTTCTCATCTCATCTTCTCATCTACTTCTCATCTACTTTTCATCTCATCTACTTCTCATTTCATCTCCTCATCTACTTCACATCTCATCTTCCACAGTACACTGATTGTGCCGTCTTCGGTATGTGTGCTCTAAATACGCTGACAGCCAGCTAAACTCTTCCTAAGATCAAGACTCTGGAGACAGTTCCAAAGTCCACAGGTTTATTGACGATAGAAAGTGTAAAACTGAAATGTACAAAAGACATAGGCGAATCAATGCTAACATAAACATAAACATACAGTTCTGATAAAATAAACATATATTGTTTCTGATAATGACATTAAGACGGCAAACACATACCAGCGATGCTTTGTTAGGCATGAGATGTATTCAGGGTAGCTATAGTTAACACGAAATGACAGTTAGAGCTCAGATTTATAAAATGACAGCGTGAAATGAGAACACATCAAGAAGTGCACGAGCCATAACTGAAACATCCTAGACCCATGAAATACCAACTTATTGTCAAGTATCTTTTCCCGAAACTCCCAACCAGACACATTGTAACAAAACACTGATGTATACTCAAATTGCATCTATCTACTGAACTGATGCTATCTATACTTTTTTATTTGTACTAGATAACCACACTGCTTATATCTAGCTATACTGACTATCCAAACAGGTTCTGTTCATACCTCTTTTATCTCTTAAGTCTGCACATCTTCACTTCTATATAATTTCTGTCTGTGCTGCCACATCTACTGCTATTACTTCAGTAGCTAACTAACTAACTGCAATCAACATCTATATCTTAGGCAGATGAAACCTAATGGGGTGGTGATTTTCTATCCTAATTGTTACACTGAAGCGTTTTGCTGTTTTTCTTTCTCTTCCGTCTTTCTCACCAGGCCCTGCTAAGAAGTATGCTGCTGACATCAAAGTGAAGTTCCCTAAAACGTATGCCCTGCTTGCCAAAAACATCACGCTGGAGTGCTTTGCTCTGGGAAAGTAAGTCTTCAATGCAAGGATAGGAGACAAGACAAGCCTGTGGTTGCATCTAGGTTGCACACTTGCTTGTTTGACCAGTATTTCATTGGTAGGAATGATGTCTCTGTGAACTTAATATAAAAGCCTAGACAATCAGAGATTAGTGCACACAATCCGTTAGCGTTTCCCCTAAAGCCTTAAACAGTGGGGACACCTCCTCGGTGGAATAGCAGTAATCCTGTCAGAGAGATATTTACACGTCCAAGTGCTGGGTTATTTTGGGATATTTGAACAGACATATCGGCCAGTTGCTGTGCTATTTTAGGTGTTGTATGAACCTCAAACTCAAACGTACATAAACAATTGTACTTAGTATAATACTTACAGTAAAGCCTAAAACAGTAGAATATCAGTAACAGCCATCATGCAGGTGTCATAGATAAAGGTGTCAAATCTAAAAATAAATCTAAAAATAATAATAAAAAAAGAGATATATATACACACACACATATATATATAAACATATCTACTGTCCAAGTCTACTTTAACTCTTTTATTTCAATTGGACTTGTTCCACATTTCAGTCCCATTCCACACATTCGCTGGAGGAAGCTGGATGCGGACCTGCCGCCCAACTACGAGGTGACGATGAACGGGGCCCTGCTGCACTTGATCAACGTGCAGTATGAGGACGAGGGCAGCTACGAGTGCGAGGCCCTCAATGTCAAGGGCAAAGACTGGCACAGGCAGTGGCTCTACGTGGAAGGTACATGATTTATAGGAGTCAACCAACCAGACAGGCTGTAGAATGTCACAGATAGGCTGTAGAATGGCACAGATAGGCTGTAGAAGGGCACAGATAGGCTGTAGAATCACACAGATGGGCCGTAGAATGGCACAGATAGGCTGTAGAATGGCACAGATAGGCCGTAGAATGGCACATATAGGCTGTAGAATGATACTCACATATCTTTTTTTTTTTAAGATTTATTTTTGGGCTTTTAATCGATAGTCTTAGTGAAGAGTGGGACAGGAAATGAGAGGGAGAAGAGGCGGGGAGTGGACAGGAGAAATGACATCAGGCCGGAATTGAACCTGTGTCCTCCATGGGTATCAAGCCCGAATGTGGTCGGGGCTACTGGTTGCGCCACAGTGCCCCCTATATTCACATATCTTTGATAGGGTACTGTGGTGTTGTACAGTTGCTTCTTTCTGATGATGTCACGTCTCTTCACAATGATGTCATGTCTGCTTCCCAGGACCCCCCGAGTGGGCCTCCCACATCAACAACACAGAGAAAGATGTGGGCAGTGAACACACCATGAGGTGCGCTGGCATGGGCAAACCCTGGCCATGGATACGCTGGCTCAAGGATGGCTACTCGGTATGGTCACTCATCTCTCTCTGAGTGTATGCAGATGTGTGTGTAGAATCTGTGTTTCGCTAGATGGAAGCAATTGTGTGTATGTGTGTCTCTGTGTGTGTTATCTGTGTGTGTGTGTATGTGTGTTATGTAAGTGTGTGTGTGTGTGTGTGTGTGTGTGTGTATGTGTGTTATGTAAGTGTGTGTGTGTGTGTGTGTGTGTGTGTGTGTGTGTGTTTGCCCGTGTGTGTGTGTGTGTGTGTGTGTGTGTGTGTCTGCTGTGTGCATGCCTCTATGTGCGTATAGTAATAACCATGGCTTGAAACGAGGCTCATGAGGTGATATTCACACACTCCTCTCCTGCTCCTGCCTCAGTATGGGAAAGGGGAGCTGCAGTTCTCCAGCCTCACGTTCGCTGACTCTGGCATGTACCAGTGTGTGGCTGAGAACCCGTGGGGAACCATCTACGCCAACGCTGAACTCAGAGTTATTTGTAAGTCACAAATATTTGGTTCCAGTCAGACCTTAACTGGCATACTGTAGCTACATGTCCTTTAGTTCCTCCTTATTGTTAATACTTATGCTCAGGGAATACCTGTAGTATGTAGGTGTGTGTAAGTCCCAAATAGTTGGTTCCCGTAAGGACCACAACAGCACATAAACGAAGGCAACACAAAGACATATAGCCATGTTTCCTTTAGTATGGGTATACCTGTGTCATGGTTTTCATAAACAACGGCATACAAAGCAGTGCAATGTTGTTTTGCAGCTTAAAACATGGATAACTATGCATGGTTGTGTATGTTGTAGATATACATAATGTATGTTTGAAACATTTACCACTGAATGTCGACTTTATAGATAGATAGATAAATAGATGGAGAGATAGATAGATAGAGAGATAGATTATCGATTCTAAAAGAAATTTAGGAATTGTCATAGAGGTAGAGATTTAGTTTCAGGAAAAAACTTGGAAGTGCTGGCTAATGTTGTGTTGTTCTCTGTGACGTTCCCAGCCTGCGCTCCGACCTTTGAGTACAACCCTGTAAGGAAACAGCTCCTGGGGGCGAGGAACGGCCGCGTGGTCATCGAGTGCAAACCCCGAGCGGCGCCACGACCCAAGTTCACCTGGCTGAAAGGGAAGGAGAAGCTCGCCAACTCTACAAGGTCCGTTAGTCAGATCAGTGGCTGCAGTCTGCACCTCACAACCCCAAGGGAACTACACTACACTACTCTGTTCCGATGCATTGCACGGCTGACCCTCTAAAATACACTGAATTGTGCATGGATCTTAATGTTCATATCTATACATTTATAAATAAACTTACATTTCGATTTACAGAAAAATAAAAAAAACGGAAATTAATTTTTCATCCCTCAACACCAAAACTACTCCAGGGATCACCCCCTAGTCTGTCTGTTTTCCTATCATGTTTGAGTAACAGATAACATTTAGGTCAGAGGTCAAAGTTGAAAGGTTAAAGGAAGTGTTAACCTTCTCCCCAATCAGGTATTCAGTGTGGATAGAAGGCAATCTGGAGATCTTCAATGCGACGAATGAGGACGAGGGGGTGTACACCTGCTTTGCCGAGAATGACCGAGGGAAAGCCAACAGCACGGGCACTCTCACCATCACTGGTTAGTCACACCCTTGAATTCTTTATTTGACACCGCCAATCACATTCCCAACATAAGGGATTCAAATATTTTCAGAGATAATAAACAGTCTTTGACACTTAAATTAGAGGAAACATGGCCCACACCACACAACAAGGCTATGTTTTCATCATCCTGTTGGTCTTTCCCTTTTCCCCTCTGCCTCATCTCCGCACAAGATGCCACTCGGATCATCGTGGCCCCCTCCGACGTGGACATCCTGGTGGGGGACAGCACCTTGCTGCCCTGCACAGCCTCCTACGACCCCTCCCTGGACCTGACCTTCATCTGGGAGGTGGACTCCCTCCTCATCGACTTCGCCACGCAGGGGAAGCACTTTGAGCTGCTGCTGGTGAGGAAACACTTCCATGCCTGTCAATCAAACGAGCACGGCTTAAACTCACTTTGCCTCCAGTCAAATGTGATACGGGCATAGTGCTGACTGTTTCTGTCTAATGTATTGAGTTGTCTAATGTATTGAGTTATCTAAAGTATTGAGTTATCTAACGTATGAACTTGCCAGGAACACGTCCAATTAATCATATTTAGCAATGCACTGCCTATTTTTCCATTACAAACTAACCGTGTGTGTGTGTGTGTGTGTGTGTGTGTGTGTGTGTGTGTGCTAATGCTTTCAGGATCGGGAGAACAGTGGTGACCTGCTGATAAAGGATGCTCTAGCAAAACACTCAGGCCGATACTCCTGTACTGCCCAGACCGTAGTGGACAATATCACAGTGATAGCTGATGTCCTAGTCAAAGGTACACACACACACGCACGCACACACGCACACACACACACACACACACACACACACGCAACACACACACACACACACACCCACCACACACAACACACACACACACAC
>NC_045167.1:4323427-4335927 GCF_900700415.2 Clupea harengus | reverse complement strand
TACAACAGTAAAGGGGAGGGGCCCTACAGTATCTCTTCTGTCGTCTATGCACCAGAGGGGGGTAAGACACACAACTCTACATGACAAAGTTGTGTATGGTTTTTAGCCGTCCGGTCAGTGTGACATCATATCCGTCAAAACTCGGTGAAAACAAACAGCTGTAATGCCTGGCAACCTCTTGGTGAAGCCGTCAGATACGCGTTTATATGCATTTTTATGATCATATTTATGATATGATATTTTTCATATTTACTGCTACAGGGAAATGTCAAACATTGAATTTGACAGCTGTTTGCAACACAATCGCGGCACATAACTTCATATGTCATTTGACGGCCACCGTAGGTTCTCGTACATGCTTGATAAGGGAGGGGTATAGAGGTGGTTGCAATTCAGCAACAATTCAGCAACCGCACCACTAGATGCAACTAAATCCTTATAGTACCTTTAAGAAGAACAGATGGCTAAGCAGGTTGCTTTCACACCTCATATTAATAAGCAGTACTGTACATGCCTCCATCACATAACATATATCCCCTGTTGTGAAATTTAGTTCAGATATATACACGAAAAATGTATTATAATAAAAGCTAACTTGGAAATTGGTCTATAGTTTTAGTACATAGTAGTATGATTGCAAAAAAGGTTCCAGTGTGAATATGTTGTTGGCATCTTAGATTTGTGTTCCTGTGAACTACAATGCCCATAATGCTTGGGTGCAAAACCTGAGTTGGTGATATTCATTAACTGATTTTCTGCTGTCTACTTCTTTCTCTTTGGGATTTTAGTCAAATTTGGATCTGATGTTCCTAATGCTATTTCATCCCACGTTTATCTTCCATGCGCTCTGCCACCTCACCCTCGTCTTCATGCCAACGCGCCCATCCCCCGCGCAGTGCCCAGTGAGCAGCCCCTGGATGTGTATGCCCGTCCTGTCAGTTCCACGGAGGCTCTGGTGTGGTGGCTGCCCGTCTACCTGCAACCCCCGCTGCAGTGGGTGGACGGGTACCAGGTGGGTCCTAGTTGGTCTGTGGTTCAGCCCTCTTCAGAGATTAGTGAGTGGACTGGAGGAAGCAGTGTTTCCACTGACAGGTTCCACAGACAGGTTCCACAGAGTTCTTGTAGCTTGACTGGAGGAGCAACAGGTAGAGCAAGGTGCTAACACCAATGTCATGGGTTCTATAGGGAACATACTATGGGTTCCCAGGGAACATGCATACTGATGAAAATATATATGTGAATTGTAAAGCACTTAGGATATTTGGATTTTTTGGGGGGGGGGGGAGAATCGCACCAATCTCCCTGCAGTCTAACACTGACTCCTTCCTCAGGTGAGGTACTGGAGGAAGTATGACGACAATGAGGCAGCGGCCCAGAGGGTTCTAGTGGGGAACGGCGTGAACAACACACGTCTGGAGAACATGCTCCCCGACTCGCACTACCTCATTGAGGTGCGGGCCTACAACGGAGTGGGCCTCGGTCCACCCAGTGAACACTGTGAGATGTTCACCAGGAGACCACGTAAGTCAGCTACTACCCACTGTGTTCTAGAACATCCTGAAACGTAAGTCAGCTACTACCCACTGTGTTCTAATCTAGAACATCCTGAAACGTAAATCAGCTACTACCTACTGTGTTCTAGAAAAACCTGAAACTAGATCAAGACACCTTGACTTGAGATGTGGCTTGAACTGAAAAACTGAAGAGAAAAAAAACTGGAAAGAGTACTTGACAGTGGTCTTCTTATCTCAAAGCAGTGTCTAAACAAAAAAATGTCCTTGATTCATGGGCGTTTATTGTAAAAAAAAATGTAATTAAATAAAAAGGAACCTTTTTTATGTGTGCCTACCCGAACAGACGTCTGTCCCCAGAGTCACATTCCTGCATAGCATACTGTCCTATAGCCCTTTAATTCTCTCTCAGTGTTGAAAACTAATCTCAACTACTGCTCAGCTCCCCGTCACGACCAGTCTGCTCTGTGGTGTTTTCCAGCTCCGTCACGCAGGCTGCGGGTCTTTAAGTACGTCAGCTGGAGTGGGAAATGGCTCTACCTGTCCTGGGACCACATCTATAACTACTGGAACGAGTCCTTCATCGAGGGCTACAAGGTCAGTCATCAGACATGGTTAGCCACTAAAGCTTTGCTGAGAGACGTGAGGAGGTGTCTGCACATCCAGATGTTTGGAGTTGGCTTTCACTGATTTTAATGCAAGCCATACAACCAAACTAGAAGTCTCAGTATGTGGATATTATTTCATATTTTTCTAACATCTTTGTGGGGCTTTAATCACATATATATAAAACTAAAGTTGAATGCAAATCATATGATAACTGTACCCTAACCTTACACTTAATAAACACAACACATTAACACGCGTAGTAATAATGGCTTGACTGATAAATACTTTCCATATCCTGCGATAGATTCTGTACAGGCAGGTTGGCTATCGCTATGGGAAGCTGTACACGACCGGCAGACACTACATAGACTTCCCCATGCCAGAAACGGGGGACTACATCATCGAGGTGCGTGCCCACTGCGAGGGTGGAGATGGACCGGTTGCACGAGTTTCCATCCAGGGTGAACTTGGTGAGTACTTAAGTCCTGCAGTCTTTTTCCCAATAGCTGGTAGTTCATTAATAGTTAATTTACCATTTTGTCAGAAGAAATCTTGCAAATAAATTCAAAATAAAAACACTTTGAATCACTGTGCCCTATTTACATTTCAACTACACAATGACAGAATAGTACAGTGTATGAAATGGAATTGGAATTGAAGTGGAATTAAACAAATTGATACTTTGGCCTTACATATACTCTGGTTACAGTTAGAATTAAGGGTACTTACAAGGCCAGAGTATGTATGTGCTGTTACACACTGATAATTACTGAGTTACACTGTTCTTAATGGTGTATTTACAAGGTAACAAGGGCGGTGTAATGGAAAATGGTACCTAAATGTTGCCTAGAAGATGAATTAGTTATTGGAGTATACTGGTTAGTAAAGTGGGTAAATGTTCTGCATACTATAAGTACTAATTGTAGCATACTGCAGTGTGGTGGGCATGTGTTATTCATAGTGGTTCTTGTGTTGATCTCTCCTCACAGCGGAGCCATTCTAACCACTCAGTCTCTTAGCCTGGGATCTCTGCTACTGTTTGTCATGGGCAGCATGGCTATCGACTTGTAGCGCAATTTACACTCACACACACACACACACACACACACACACACACACACACACACACACACACACACACACACAAACACACAAGCGCGCACACACCACACACCACACAAACCAAACATACACTCATAGACACTTTAAAAAACAGACTTTATTAAGCCAAGAACCCCAACATGGACAACAGCTGAAGTGATCAATATTCAATCAATATTCTATCTTCTTTTAAGCCTGGACGTTTCCCCTGAAGCAATCATTCGAATCCCCACGGATTAGTATTGTAAGATGTGCTACTGATTAAGACGGCTATGCTGCTTGATACCGGTTGACTACTGGACCATATCCTGCCAAAACAACCCAATGTCTGATGTCTGTCTACTCAGTCAGATGCAATGAGATATGGGAGACCTACACGGTAAACAATACAAGTGTTGCTGCACTGTTAAATTAGCTTTTTATTAGGTCTGTCTCTTTCAAGATCATCACGTGTTCATTGCACTCAAATGCATGACATATATTAGCCTGACTGATCAGGAGCTGGGGGTCTGGAGTTTAGAGTTTGGTTCATTTTTCATTTATCCTTCATTTAACCGGGTGGAACAAGACTACCTATGTGCTCTGGGTTAGAAGTATAAACAGGCTAAGAGAAAGAGCTTTACTTAAAGACCTTATATTCACTAATTCACTAATTGTTAGGTTACCATACCAGCAGTCATTCAGACTAGCCTAACCATTCTGTTTAGCGAAAGTGTTACTTTACCAGCATATGGTCCTAGCCACTGCTTTTGAAATGAGCAATATCTGGCACAGGGATTTTCAAGCAGTATTATCACAGAATGCTTAGACATATGGCCAAATGGATGGCTGGAGATTTGTAATGGTTGGCACGATAGCATGACCTGTCAAATGTATGCTAAACATAATATTGGACTCCAACACTGAGGTAAAATGACAACAGAGCGAGTGTGCTAGAAGTCTCCCTTTTTGTTTTAAACATCCTTCAAGGTGCTGCTTCCAGATGCTACGCACCAACAAAAGCACACACACACAGCACAACCACTCATACCATAGGCTTCCGTAGGAGTCCTGGGACAGTGACATGAGAACATCGTCCTTATGTTTTTCACATTTACATTTACTTTTCTAAAACAAAAGTACTAATGACAGAAAGGATATCAAATTGACAGGAAGTCTGTAGATGGGTGTGAGATTAAAGGAGCACACTTGATTACGACCGCAGCGCCATCTTAACTGTGAACAGCATACACACACAGTCAAATGTTGTGATAACCATCAAGGAAAAAGCCCTCTGAAACCAACCACTCTCCCTCTCGTCTTGCAATGACGATTCTCCTGTCTGACGTCGAACAGCCATTGTGAACAAGGCTAGCTTTCATCCCCAAGCCCTGCCACAGCTGGATAAATGCACCAATCATGTTCACTATTTTCTCTGAGGATGCACCTCTGATCTCCTGTGGTTGTTTCCAGGCTGATATTTGTAATGTACGCCAGACCCCCCTCTCGCATTTAGGTTGTGACTGCTATAGTGTACCTCAACATCATCTCAGCTAACTTCTGCAATACACTGTACATTAAGTACATCAACTCATCATCCATTTCATTGATCCAATAACACAACAGTGTTATTATTATTGAGTGCTGTTATAGTCATTACGTGCTGTTTAAATGCTCCACACAGATGCATATGCCCCCGAACATATTGGTCCAGTACCAAGTTATGTAGTATCAAATGGTAATCACGGGCACTCTTAGAATTAAAAGTTCTCCAGTTCTTCATTTTTTCAGAAAGCTGAGAAGGGTTCTCCTTAAAACCCTTTCATGAGAACCATCTTTGGGTCAAATGTTTTGATTCATTTTTTCTTCTTAGCCTTCTTAGAGTTTCAGAAGGGTTCTAGAAAAGAACTCTGCTATAAAGGCTTTAAAAGGAACCTTTAAAGGCATTACTTGTGTATGAGGTCAAACTCCTATTTCTTGATGAGTGATGACACTAAACCTTTATAATCATTTAGCTTTTACTGCGCTATAATGCACTAAGGGTGGTGTGTTATTGTAATAAACAGCTATTTTTCGTTCTTTTGATTGTACAATGGTGCTTTGTGTTCTTAATTGTGTAGGTTCTCAGTTCTTGTTCTGTGTTTCTGTCTGGGTATGTGTTATTTTTGATCATACACTGTGGTTCTAACATGTTCTAACTATTGCCAGTTTGGTGGCTACTGATGGCTTAGCTTTGATTGTACTCTGACCTGGTTAGTCCTGTAGGCAAAGCATAAGATCTTTACATTTCAGATTTCAGATGATCAACATGCCTTCACGCTTGCCCACCAAGGTGTCTGTGCTATAGCCTTTCCTTGATATGTCATTCAATTTTGTATTTTTTCGTTTTTTTTCAGAACTTGCAGTGTAAGTAGACAGAGAAAAACAATTGTGCGTGTGTGTGTGTTAGTGATTTACTTCTTCGCACACTTCACTTCCTGTGACTATTTGGTCACCATGGCACCGTTATCCTTGTTTATGACAACAATGCTGCATTGAGGAGTTTGATGTAGTTCCAATTTATTTCAATGATATTTATGAAGGAGGGCATTGCCTTTGTAAGTATCTTGCCACCAAGTGCTATTTCTGTCCACTGCTTTGACTACTACACTCTCACAACGCTTATGCCACTGTGAATGCATGAGAATAGTGAACATTAGACTGTCCCTCAATCAGCTCAACTATCATCCACACTGAAGCTCTCTCTCTCTATTTCTATATGTCTCTCTCTCTCTCTTTCTTTCTCTCTGTCTCTCTCTTTTGCTTTCTCTATGTCTCTCTCTCGCGCTTTCTCTCTCTGTCTCTCACGCTCTTTCTCTCTCTCTCTCATTGTAACTTTCACAAACACACGCGTGAGAGAGGCACACATAAACTTGCACTCACCTGCTAACCACCATTATCAAAATGATGCATACGGTATATTATCTAACCAACTGTAAAATGTCTCAAACCTGTCAATGAAAGATTGTTTAATAAAGCTATAAAGACTAATTGTCATGTCCCTTCGGTAGTGATAGTTTGTGATATTGTGGTATTACACGATGAGTCTGATCAACAACAAACCAGTGAGAACACTGACAATGATGACAATGAAAATGTAAATGGGACTATCACCAGCAGGTGGCAGTGTTGCTCTTATGTGTAAACATTTGGGAAGTTCTCCCGGAGGAGGCCAGTACAAAACAGCCGACTCCCTGTCGTTGTAAGGTCTCTGGTCTGTGCGCTCAGTACCACTAACAACAGACAAACCCCAAATCAGTCAGTACTTCAGTATAGGCTTACAGGCATTACAATATCCATTCTGCCACTGGTTGGATGTTTTTGCCAATAGTAATCACTTACATTCTTCTACTCAAACAGTTAACCTTAAGTAGTGGTGATTTGGTTCAGACAAACTAATTGGTTCAGCTAAATAAAAAAAATGTAAAACTCTCAATGGCATCATATTGCTGGCTTGAAAAGACTTAGCACTGAAACCTGGAGAGGTATCCTGTTGGCTCCACATCTTTGGCCAGATTATATAGACCATCTTCTAAAGGCACAGGCTTTGGCTGTGGGGTATTTGGGGATAAAGTGACAGGCCCTTGGGGGGCTCTTCAGTGGAGAGCTGCAGAGGAGAGGAGAGGGTGGAGCGCTCGCATCATGGTGTCATCATCACTGCAATCAGTCTCCCACCTCCTGCTTAGCCAGCCCTGGATGAGGAGGAGACCTGGAGCTGGATTCACAATTCCTGGAAAGCATCCAAATGAGGTGTGTGTGTGTGTGTGTGTTTGTGAGAGAGAGATGGTGTGTGTGTTTGTGAGAGAGAAATTGTGTGTGAGTTTGTGAGAGAGAGAGAGATTGTGCGTGTGTGTGTGTATGAGAGAGAGATTGTATGAGCTGCAGAGTGAGAAAGAAAGATTGTATGAGTGTGTGTGTGTGTGTGTGTGGTTTCCTATTTGCCTTAGCCCTCGTTGTTCTTCCAATGACAACCCCAATCACTGGCTGCCATCTCTCAGCGGTTGCAAATGAGTGACTGATCTGTAGCAGTGATTGCCATGCTGTTTACTGCATTAGACAGGGAGAGAGAGAGAGAGAAAGAGAGAGAGAGATAGTTAAGACAAAGGGAGATAGATAGAGAAAGAGAGCGAGAGAGGTAAGAAAGAGAGAGAGAGAGAGGGAGAGAAGGGTAAGACAAGAGAGAGAGAGAGAGGGGTACGACATTTATGACCACAAGTATCTTATCCCCTCCACTCTCTCTGTCACAGACTGTGTCAGGATTGGAGTACGAAATCGAACCCAGGCCGCTGGATTTCTGGTGTTGGCCAGTAGGTTGTGTGTAGTGTTGGCCATTATGTTGAGCAGCTTGTGCAACATCTTTGAAGGATGTTGCACAAGCTGCTCAACATAATGATCCTTCTCTCCTCAACCAACTCTTGGGTCTCCAGAGCAGAGCCAGCCTTTTTAAACGAATTGAACAGCTGCTGTCATTTTCGTGATTTGGGTGTTTTAGAACCAGACACACTCAACTGCAAATCTAATTATTTTATTTATTCAAAAAAATGAAATGTGCCATGAATTAATGTATTAACATAATCCTTACAGCTGTGGACTGTGACGTCCTGACAAGGACACATTTTCACAGACTGTCAGAGCAGCAAATAATGTTTCTTGTGGTTCATACAGCAATCAGTCTTCATTCGGTAAAGAGTAGCAACAGGTTTGACCCACCAGCCTCTCCAACTCTAGCCATATACAGTATACTGTTTAGGATACCCCGTAGGCTTTTCATGTAAATTAACTAGATTTCTAATGCAAACGGTTCTGGCAACCTTCCGCTGTTCCACATTATAGCTGGGTTTCTCTGAGCCGTGGCCTGAGATGGTTCCCCGTGGCCGACCCCCTCTCCCACAGCTGCTGCTGCTGCCACTTCCACCACAGGTTGGTTCCTGACCCCAGGAGTCTGAGCCATGCCAGGGGGTGGACCTCTCCTTGATCACCATAACACTACCGTTTGGAAGGTTATGGTGACCACGTGTTTAGTGGTCAGAGCGGCTGCTTTGTCATGTTGGTCATGTTCTCCAGCAGGATATATACAGTCATCTCTTACATAACTGTCACTCTTAAACCCAAGACATCCTCCTGCATATAAATGCACTCAGTCATCCTTAGTCATTGTGGCTGAACCTTCAACTAGCTAAGACAGCCCATGACATTAAGCAATACCTGTGAACCTTCTACCGTTACTATAGCAGCACATTGTTATAGAACACTGTGGGGAGCACAGAATTCTAATGCTATGGTGACCAGAATATGGCTCTCTCTTCCGTTCTTAACCCTAGGAGACCCCATACCCCAACCCTAGGAGACCCCATAGACACATAAGCACAACATTATGCAGTCACAGTATATTACATAGCATCTGTTTCCTTGACTGCAACCAGTTGAGGTACATGATGACGTGAGACTGTGTGGTGATTGCAGCCCTGTGGTTTTATAGATTGATCTGGGAAAAATTAAAAGTCTGCTCCAGCGCTAATGGATCCTGGTGGTAAAACCTGACTTCAGTAGCTGGTGGTGATGCCTGGTATGGATGTCTGTAGTTGTAGGGTTCATTATCTGGTGGTGATGCCTGGTAGAGGTGTCTGTAGTTGTAGGGTTTAGTAGCTGGTACTGGTAGATCTTCGGTGTTATATCACGATAGAGGTGTTTGACATCCTGGTTGAGTGTGTGTGTGTGAGTGTGTGTAGTTTTAGAGCTTGGCCGCTGGTTGTATATTCTGGTAGAGTGTATGTGTGTGTGTGTGTGTGTGTGTGTGTGTGTGTGTGAGAGAGAGAGAGCAGTTTCAGAGCTAGTCCGCTGGTGGTATATCCTGGTAGAGGTGTTTGTGGAGGAAGAGGAGGATCTTCTCCCATGCGTCTTCCTGGGCGTCTGCATGAGGCTTAGTCTGACCTCCCCACAGCATGATCACTACAACACAACTGCCAGGTTAGGAGGCACACTAATAGTGTGTGTGTACCTTTATTTATGCTGTGTTAAGTGATGGTACTGAAGTGAGTGTAAGAGTGTGTGTATGCGTGTGTGTGGGTACGTACCTTTTTCCCTGTTGTGTTGATTGATGAAGTTACTGAACCGGGTGTGTGGTGTGTATGGAGGCTCAATCAAGTGACCTGCGTCTGGGTATGACAACACCGTCAGCAGGTGACGATTTCCAGACCTCTCCATAATCTGCTCCATCTGTGTCCACGCGCACACACACACACAAAACAAGGCTGACTTCAGTCAGTTCTTTTATTGCCACAAGCGGCACACTGCAACACACACGTGTATTTTATGGAGGCGACACAGGACACACACACACGCAGGCCTGAGGTCGCTGTGAAATGTACGCTCTGCATTTGACCCATCCCAGACCATTCTTCCTCCAGGAGCAGTGGGCAGCTTCTCAGCGCCCGGGGACCAAGTGAACCGTCCGTCTCGGTCACGGACGGACAGGAGAATGTTCTGTTTTTGCATGTTTTTCCTGTTGGGGTTCTTATTGGAGGAAACCCCTTGTGAACACGGGGAGAACATGCAAACTCCACACAGAAAGGCCCGGGAGATAGCCCACCTGAGCACTGAAGGTCCGGGGAGGACCTGCCCCCCAGAGCCAACGGCTCCCCATGCGGGAATCGAACCCATGACCTTCTTGCTGTGAGGCGGCAGTGCAAGCACCTGAGCCACCGTGCCACACACACACACACACACACACACACACACACACACACACACACACACACACACACACACACACACACACACACACACACCACACACACACACACACACCACACACACACACACACACACACACACACACACACACACACACACACACACACACACACACACACCACACACACACACACACACACCACACACACACACACACACACACACACACACACACACACACACACACACACACACACACACACACACACACACACCACACACACACACACACACACACACACACACACACACTCGATTCATTGTTAATCCAGGATGACAGTCCTAGTGGATTATTAGAGACTACTGATCAGCATACTGTTGACTTGAACATGAGCATGCCACTTTACTGTTGATGAGGAATATCCCGCAGTTGGTCACTAGAGATTAGTGAATACATTCCATCTTGAACTTTATAAAGAGGAGCGTTGGAAAGAATACATTTGCAACTGAGTGTGTGTGTTTGTGTGTGTGTGAGAGAGAGAGAGATAGAGAGAGACACACAGAGCGAGAGAGAGAGACACAGATCGAGAGAGAGAGAGAGGGACAGAGAGAGAAGGAGACAGAGAGAGGGACAGAGAGAGAGTGAGAGAGAGAGAGAAAGAGAGACAGACAGACAGAGGGACAGAGAGACACAGAGAGAGAGGGACAGAGAGAGAGTGAGAGAGGAGAGAGAGCGAGAAAGAGAGAG
This sequence comes from Clupea harengus, assembly GCF_900700415.2. Classification (NCBI taxonomy): domain Eukaryota; kingdom Metazoa; phylum Chordata; class Actinopteri; order Clupeiformes; family Clupeidae; genus Clupea; species Clupea harengus. Next base: position 4,325,247 of record NC_045167.1, on the reverse strand, counting down.
CGAGAGCAGCAGGTTCACTCACGTCTTCAGTGGACTCCACAGTGGCCCAGCTCTGATCATCCTGAGCAATCACAACCAGCAGAGGACACTTTATCTTGCCCACCTGTGCACACACGCACACACACACACACACACACGCACACACACACGCACACAAATCAAAATTCACATACTTGAAGCAGGTTTAAGAAATGGAACCACACAGACTATTTCTTACCTACCTTTCATCAATACACAGCATGCTGCCTTAGTAATGTCTCATTATGAATATTAATCCCTCCTACTCAAAAACACCACCACCCAAACAAGTTAATACTCCCATCTAAAGATATTCTCTGTTCCTGTCACACACACTCATACAAACACACAGAGACACACACATGCACGCACATACACACGGGCACACACACACACTTACATCCACTTTAAGGTCAGGCTCAGTAGGGATGGGCAGAATGACATCTCTCAAGATCAAATGATTATTCTCATCAATGCGTGACTTGGCTAAGCTCCTGCGGACACACACACACACACACACACACACACACATATGTTACACTGCTCTGCCTTGGAAGATCACATAACGTCATCCTTACACACCTAGGTGAAGGCGACAATCCAGGCCTACTCATACACGAACTTTCTACATACATACATACATACACACGTACATATTATATACAGATATGCAATCACCCCCCCATGACCCCCATCCCACGCCTTCGCCTGCTTCGTACCCCCAATGTGACAGGCGGGTCTGTGACCAGTGCCTACCATGGCTGCAGGACCGGATGGCTGCTTGTTTGAGCTGGCTTACCTCCATCCACCCACCCCCTCCCCGTTGCAAGTCATGTCATGTTTCTGTCATGTTGTAAAATGTATGTGCTTATGTGCTGAGGTTTTTTTCCTGTTCCCACACAAACACCGAAACAGCTTATTAGGGCCAATGATTTTCCGCGATAAACGGACGGAATTTGCGGAATGTACCCTTTGAAACGGAATTGCAACTTTCAGACGGAAACATCATTTTGTGCATAAAAATCGCCCAAATTCCCCTGTATTTTGGCCTGGAAGGCTGTATTTCTTTCAAATAAACACAACAACGATCGCAACGATGAACAAGCATTAATTAAAGAACAAAACCACTGAGAAAATGTCACGTCTGCGCTGAACTCCGCTCCGGCCACGCCCCCCTGTTCAACGGTTGACACACACACCTCCGCTACAGCCTGTCACATTCTCTCGCTCATCTTCCCAATCGCATTCAAATAATGTTTTTTTTTAGTCTTGTGTTCTGTTGATGGCTGGCAAACAACAATCTTAGAAGGTTTGGGTCTGCCCGTGGCCCCCGAGACATTCTGGCCGCGGCCCAGGGTTGAGCTCCAGGCCCTGGGCCTGCCAGAACCGGTCATTTTACCCCTGGAGTTTCACACAAGCAATTTATCTGGTTGATGCTGTGCCTTGATTGCACAGTATCTGAAGGGTGCCAAACGACACAGGAAAAGACAGCTGTAGCCTCTGTAGCGGCCAATGCGTGTTGTATTTAATCTAACTAGCCAGCAGGAAATAAATAGAGGTCCACAACTGCGTACAAAACCGAAGAACTTTTACTTGCAGAATCTCTCGTCACTTTTTCACTCACACAATACAGGCAAAACCGTTGAAACCGTTAACTAGAAGTGCAACTCGCTGTGCACTATGGGAAATGTAGTAACACACCTTAACTTACCGCATTATCAAACAACAGTATTAATGAAACAATCATTCAAATCACATTAACTAAGGCAATTATGCATATTTAAATACATCCAATACAAATT
>NC_045167.1:4314269-4316769 GCF_900700415.2 Clupea harengus | reverse complement strand
CACTTGTCCATGTTTCACTACACCTGTGCATAGTGTTCAGAATAAATGTGTGTTTCTCTCTGCCCGAAAACAAGCTGTGTGTAAGCACGCTGTCTGTGTGTGAATGTGTGTGTTCCTCTCCTCCAGGTGTGCGTCTGGTATGAGTGTGTGTGTGTATTTCCGTCTTACCTGAGCGAGCTCATAGAGGAGTTTGTAGTGTTCCTCGCGCTTCTGTAAAGTGCACAGATTGCAGCCCATCCTTGTCGTCACTGAGAAGGTCCACACACACACACACGCGCGCGCACACACACACGCACGCGGCAAAATCCTCCCAGAGGCGGTCTGGCGACGGAAACACACACGCGCGAGATCTCCCTCAAAAACCCAGGCGCACTTTCTCATCAGCGCATCCTTAGTGAGCTGCGTTCCTCACACGCTCACAAGCGTTCTTACACACACACACACACACAGTCTTTCTCATTGATTCAAACCCCTCACACATACACCTCCGTCCACGTTGTCAGACTCCAGAATAGAGTCCTCGCCTTGTCTGTATGCCGGTCTTCCCAGTGTGTGTGTGTGTGTATGTGCTGTTTTTAAGTGTGTGTGTCAGGATGTGTATGTGTCTGTGTGTGTGTGTGTGTATGAGTGGCTCTTGTGTGCTCTGTTGCTTCCCCCTTCTCTCTCTCTCACTTGTTCTCTCCCTCTATCAGTCGCTCGCTCTGCCTCCCTCGTTCCTCTCACTCTCTCAGTCGCTTTCTCTGCCTCCCTCGTTCCTCTCCCTCTCCCTCTTGTGCACTGGCATTGAGCACATTCATACACACGCTGTAGTCGTGGAGACACACCCCCTCTCTCTTTTTCCCTCCCTCTCTCCCTGCCTCGCTCTCCCTCCCTCTCTCTCTCTCTCTCTCTCAGCGCCGGTGCACATGACAACACCTACTCCAGCTCATGAATAACAATCAGGCTCATTGGTTATTCTTAGGGGAGGAGAGGAGGTGTGTGTGCGTGTGTGTGTGAGAGAGAGAGAGTGGCTCAGCTTCAGCAGCTCTTCAATGAATCACTAGAAGTCTGTGTGCTCACGTCTCCCATCACACACACACACACACACACACACACACACACACACACACACACACACACACACACACACACACACACACACACACACACACACACACACACACACACACATATAATGTACTCAATGTACTTCTATACTCCACCGTAATTACCACAGCTGAACTCACCCTACTACGGAATCTCAGAGGGTTCAAAAATCCCATTCCAAAAAGTCTCCGCACTTAATCAATCATGTGTCCACAAACATTCAATAAAGAGCAGCTTCTCTGAAGGACCAGGAGATAAATCCAATTAATGGTGAGAGCTCCACTGTGAGCAGAACAGACTTTGATGTGGGAGAAGGAGGCAACACACACACACACACACACACACACACACACACAACCACACACACACACACACACACACACACTCACACACACACACACACTCTCATTCCCCAAACTGAAACAGGAAGGAACAGTATTGATCATTTGCAAATCTGCCTAACTGCCCCCCCCCCCCCCCCATTGTACACCACATATGTATGGTGCCTGTGTGTGTGTTTGTGTGTGTCAGAGAGAGAGAGAGAGAGTGAGAAGAGAGAGAGAAAGAGAGAGAGAGAGAGAAGAGAGAGAGAGAGAGAGAGAGAGAAGAGTGCCATTTCTCATTGTATCTTGACATGATTTGACATGACTTGATTAATCAACGTACTGTATGAAGTATATGTATATATAAATCACGTGGGTTTGATGCTGGGACTCCATGCCTAAATATTTTGATATTTTCGTCTCAAAACAGATGTTTTATGTTTTAACAGGATATATACCACTGTTGCACGTGTGAATACACAATATTATATGCGTGTGTGTGTTTATGTGTGTGCATTTGTGTTCGTGTGTGTGTTCATGTGTGTGTGTGTGTATGGGAGCATGGGAGCATGCGAGTGTCCCAGGGCATGCAGATGTGCACTTGACATACGCCAGAGCATGTTTAAGCTGGTGCTGCTTATGCACATACATGAGTGAACATATGTGTGTATGTATGTGCATGTGTTTGTGTGCATGTGTGTGTGTGTTTGGGTCTGCATATGTGTGTGTGTGTTAAGCGCTTGGCGGGAAGTCCGTCGGACCGCCGCAGTCCCTCGCCATCCCCCCCCCCCCCCGCCTGCAGGGGAACCAAGTAATCCGATTTTCTGGGCTTTAATTTCCTCCAACCCCTGGAAGAGAGCCAGGGCGCTGCCAGCCTCAGTGAAGCCCCCTCCTGACGACTCCTCTCTGGCCCGCTCCCGCCGCAGAGCTGCCGCCGTGCAACCAGGGGATTCCTGACACTGCAAAGGGCCGGCTCAGTGCACGTCACATTCACTTAGACACCAAGAGCTGCCAGGTATGAAGGACGAGGAGCCGAGGAGGGACATAAAGATGAAGAGAACACACACACACACACACCACACACACACACA
>NC_045167.1:4301769-4304269 GCF_900700415.2 Clupea harengus | reverse complement strand
ATCCTCGCTGCGACCTCTGACTCTGTGACATTCTGACTCCTGAAGCCGTGTTGATAATGTTCCACAGTAGTAGAAGCATGTGGGAGAAGGGACGGATTACACTGTACACACACACAAGAAAACAATGAAGGGAACAGGATCTGTCTCTCTCTCTCTCTCTCTCTCTCTCTCTCTCTCTCAATTCAATTCAATTCAATTCAATTCAATTCAATTCAATTCAATGAAGCTTTATTAGCATGAATGTTTGAACACTATTGCCAAAGCTGATTCAACACATACATATTACATACACATACAGAAGGACAAATATAATGAACAGAGTTGGTTAAAAATAAATAAATAAACAACAAAAGACCATTCCTAAAATAACAACAAACATACAGTTAGTTTGGCATTCTGTGGCCTTAATGGCTGTCCCTCAGGTTATGGCAGGCTGCCACATATCCAGCAGCTAGATTGGCCAAATCCCTGTCTTCCCCAAGTATGTATGGCAATTTTGCCTCGCCTGTGAGAGTTTGAAAGCCTGGGATGACCAGATTGAACCTATCAAATGAACCTTTTCTAATGGTTTCATATTTGTGGCATTCCGTGAGGAAGTGTACCTCTGTCTCCACGGCCCCCAGACTGCATTGTGAGCATAGCCTCTCCTCTCTGGGCAGCCAGGTCTGCCTGTGTCTGCCTCTTTCAATGGCGAGGTGGTGCTCACTGAGTCTGTACATTGTCAAGGTTTTTGTGAGTTTTGTGTCTTTTACTGTATTCAGGACAGTAAAAGAGTTCTGTTGAGTTGAGCTGTTGAGTATTCACGTTTTAGGGTCAAATAACATTGTAATTTAGATTGTGTTTTGGTTGCTTCTTTCCAATAGGTAATTCTCTCTCTCCCTGTATTTGTCCCCTTCTCTCTCTTTCTGTAAAAACACACACACTCTCTCTCCCGCTCTCCTTCTCTCTCTCTCTCTCTCTCTCTCTTTCTCTCTCTCTCTCTCCCTCTCATAGCGATGCCATAAAGTGTCAGTTTGCTGCTAGCCAGCTATCAGTCGTGGAGTGAGAGGAAGGAGGTGACACCGCTGCCGCTTAAGTCTCTCTCTCTCTCCCCCTCCCTTCCCATCCCTCTCTCTCAAACTCTCTCTCCCCCTCCCTCTCTGTCTCCCACTTTCTTTCTCTCCCCCCCTCTCTTTCTCTCCCTCTCACCCATCTCAGCCTCCTCCTCCCTGACAGACGGCACATGAGACTCTAACAGATCAGGCCCAGATGTGGCTCAAAGTGTGTATGTGTGTGTGTGAGAGAGAGAGTGGTAAGCATGCAAGTATGTAAGCAGGAACATGGCTTTTCTGTGTTTCTGTGTGTGTGTAACTTAGATTATTAGTTGCCACTTTGTCTGCGTTTGTACAAGAGCATGTTAAGACCAGAGGTGATAAGCTTCTTCCGACCTTGTGCAAAACTGCCATCCTTGCAATATAGGGAGCCTCGGACGTCAGAGATCCACCACGTGGTTATCCCTGCTGAAAACTAAACTTCTGTCTATATAAACCTTGTGCGATGTGTTTATCAGGGCTTCACTTTCAGCCTTGTGCTGGGAGTGAGCCCGATTGCAATTGTTGTTTGTCTAATAAATGTACTTATATACAGCCCTGGAGTCCTGAGGTAACTAGGGTGAATTTTCACCTAACAGTGTGTGTGTGTGTGTGTGTGTGTGTGTGTATGTGTGTGTGTGTGTGAGTGAGTGAGTGTGTGTGTGTGAGAGAGTGGTGTGTGTGTGTGAGAGAGAGAGAGAGTGGTGTGTGTGTGTGTGTGTGTGTGTGTGTGTGTGTGTGTGTGTGTGTGTGTGTGTATGTGTGTGTGTGTGAGTGAGTGAGTGTGTGTGAGAGAGTGGTGTGTGTGTGTGTGAGAGAGAGAGAGTGGTGTGTGTGTGTGTGTGTGTGTGTGTGTGTGTGTGTGTGTGTGTATTTTGTGTGTGTGTGTGTGTGTGTGTTGGGGGGGGGGGGGGGGGGGAGGGGTAGTGTCTCCGTCTGCTCTCCTCGACAGCCAGGCCAGCCCAGCTGTTAGCGCATTGTGCAGGTGCTTAACGGGATTACAGCAGCCTCAGGCAGAGCCAAATGAGAGGCGCTTAACCTGCCAATGATTACACTGTGTGTGTGTGTGAGAGAGAGTGTGTACATGTGTGTGTGTGTGTGTGTGTGAGAGAGAGAGTGTGTACATGTGTGTGTGTGTGTCTGTACGTGTGTGAGAGAGAGTGTACATGTGTGTTTGTGTGTGTACATGTAAGTGAGAGAGAGGAAGAAAGAGAGTGAATGAGAGAGTCGGATTTTCTAGAATTACCCAGACTCCTTTGTGGTATAACAACAATCATACACATCCATTTCCCTCTCTGGGAAGGTGGTGCTGCTGTGTGGGTGTTCACCACAGTGAGGTGGATCGTCCTCTGGCAGAGACACTGAAAGAGTCAGCACCTGTCTTTAAAGATGGCTAATCTGGGTTTACACACACACACACACACACACAC
>NC_045167.1:4284269-4294269 GCF_900700415.2 Clupea harengus | reverse complement strand
ATAAATGTTGTGCGATTCACAAATGTAGTTTTTGATCCACAAGTACATTTCACACGATTCACAAATAAATGTTGTGCGATTCAGAAATGTAGTTTTTGATCCCCAAGTACATTTCACACGATTCACAAATAAATGACGTGCGATTCACAAATGTAGTTTGTGATTCACAAGTACATTTCACGCGATTGTGCGATTCACAAATGTAGTTTGAGATGCACAAGTACATTTCACGCGATTCACAAATAAATGTCATCTGATACACAAATGTGAATGCCGTTACATTTATTTATGGAGGTGCATCTACAAATTACTAGCCATTTGTTAACATCCCTGCAACTGGACACTGCGCAGATGTAACGCAATGTGATCACATTCAGTCCTCCCCTCACGTTTGCGTCATTGATGTGATTGGCTGAAATTGTGAGAGTAATCTGATAGGCTGCAGAGAATGTGGTTTTGTCAAGCTGTGACAGAAAAGTGTGCAAATTCCACAAATAAATGCAGGGATCTTCACAAATGGGGAGCGGTTCGCAAATGCATGTTCGTTAGTCTGTTAATAAATGTAACAGCGTAACATTTGTGAATCGAGTAAACATTATTTGTGGAACACAAAATACATTTGTGAATCACACCACATTTAAATTTGGATCAGGAAATACATTTATGAATCACGTAACATTTATTTGTGAATTTAGAAACTATTCTAGCCCAATATTACTTTACTACTTAAAGTGGTGTCACTTTACAATCACAAAAACATAATATGTAAACAAATGTGGCATGTAGAGGAAGAAAATGTAATAGCACATTAATACAGCAACTAGGGTTAGATTAGTTCGATTAGAGTAAGATTAAGATTAAGATAAAGCAGTTCTTGCTATAACATAACTATGCTATAACTTAAAGAGTAATATGCTGAGCAACAGAGAGTAATAGCACTAGTAGATATTGAGATTCGTTGTTAGGGGGTTGTCGAGTACAAAGCCCTTTATTCTTAATTCTTTTATCAACTTTATCATTTGTATTCATTCAGTGAGTTCACAGTGACACAAAAACCGAGACAGTTCAGTTTCGAGACTGCGCTATAACCTCTGCCTCTCCTCTTCCTCTCACCACAGACAGCATCCAACACATTCACAAAGCCTCCGTCTATTAAACCTAATAGGAGGTTGCAGCGTTTCCACCAAGCGTCACTCAAGCGCCCATTCATCACAGCCTGAGATTGGGGCCGCACACTTTCAATTCTCCTGGTCACTCAAAGGTCACTCAGAGGTCGAGCAGAGACCTTACAAATGTCCCCCCCAGTCAGCCTGGACCGAATTCAAAATCAAATTTCCTGCCAGATCCTCGTCTCTGTGTCAGGTTGATGGGGCTCCTGGTTTGAAAGGAGAAAGGGGGGTGTCAAGGAGGCCTTTCGTTTGGCTACAGACTGAGAGAGGATCAGAGCACGAAACCACGACCCGGACCAAGAGCAAGACAATGTTATTGCCCCCAATATCCCAGGGGGCCGGGGCCTGGAGGAGATAGGTTCCAGTTCAAGGGGCACAACAGATGAAACCAGAAAGGTTCCTGCTCCGAGACGGATGTTTGTTGCGGGAGGAACATTGCAATATTTCAGCTGGCAGAGGAAAAGAGGAAAGAAAAAGGGATTTTATCATTATTAAAAAAATAAAATAAAAAAACAACTGGAGAAATTGAGCGAGAGAGAGAAAGAATGAAATACAGAAAATAAATCCTTCAGTTGTTCACCAGTACACACATCCTCCCACACACAAACACTGAGGTCTGACGATGAAAAAAGGAATAAAAAAAATAAGGAAAAGAAAAAAAGAAAACGGCGAACCCTGAAGTGGTTATTACACCCCAAAGCTCCCAGGCCTCAGCAGAAATCCCCCGCGGCTTGGCCTGGCTAATGCCTGCTGCTTAAACCCCCACCACAAGCCTGAGCCAGGGCTTCCACCACCCACTCCTCACAGGATTTACTGCCCAGCCTCGCTGCACCCAGCCTGGGCTCGCCTGATGGGGAGATAGGCCCTGGAAGAGAGCCGCCAGCTGAGCCATGGTGCTTGAAACACAGTCTGCACAGTCTGCATTTGTGAAGTTTGTTAACCTGAGGGAGGCCAAATGTGTGTTCATGAAACTTGAAGATGCCACATTCCTGCCATAAAAATCAGTGGTTGTGTCCGACTTGCTAAGACTGCTTCTAATGACGAAGCTCGGTCGTCAAACATGTTCTGCATTTGAAACACAGCCTGCAGGTCCGGTGGAGTGTGCTAGTGAGGCCCGTTGCCTAAGAGGCCAAACGCCAGAGGTGCGCCGCAGAAGAGGGTTTTTTTCGGGAGTGCGTGCCGTGCGCTCATGGCTAGTGTCACACTCCTACTCTGACGCTGAGCCATAGCCTGTCAAAATCAAAGTCCTTTGTTATACATAGCGTCGCTGCCACGTGTATATGCTACCCCTTCTGAGGACGTTTTGAAGGGTTCGCTAGGGTTCATTGGACTACTTGCACACATACACACACACACACACACACACACATACACACATTAACACACACACAAAGACAGACATGTTCTGAGACCAAGTTTGTGTACTTAACTAAGTAACTCCATGTGGCAAGCACATTTCTGTAATAATAAATAATAAATAATTCTGTAAACAATGTAATAATAGCTTTTGTACCTTAGCCTCCCTGTTATATGTGGTAGATGGCTAACCTTAGCCTCCCTGTTATATGTGGTAGATGGCTAACCTTAGCCTCCCTGTTATATGTGATAGATGGCTAATCTTAGCCTCCCTGTTATATGTGATAGAAGGCTAACCTTAGCCTCCCTGTTATATGTGGTAGAAGGCTAACCTTAGCCTCCCTGTTATATGTGGTAGAAGGCTAACCTTAGCCTCCCTGTTATATGTGATAGAAGGCTAACCTTAGCCTCCCTGTTATATGTGGTAGATGGCTAACCTTAGCCTCCCTGTTATATGTGGTAGAAGGCTAACCTTAGCCTCCCTGTTATATGTGGTAGAAGGCTACGTTGTGAATTCATCTTTGTGTAGAGCAGCACAGATCAGTTTAGACAATGATTCAGACCATGGGGATCCGTTTTTTTGCACCACTAATAAAGTTATCAAAATATTATTGAACCCTCAACTGGATTTAAAGCTGTGTGTGTGTGTGTGTGTGTGTGTCTATTCAGTCGATTTTGCGACCTCAGCTTATCATGCTGAGTTTAACTTTGTGATCATTGTAGTATTTGTCAGTGACATACTATGAACTAATGAACTCACAGGAAAAGAAAAATATGAACTGAGGTATTACCACTGAAGCAGTACCAGAATACAAAGGACATAAAACATATTATTTGCATCCCCACAATTTCAGTGTCCCTCTTAGGAGAACTATGCATGCTCTCAGTCCCATTTTGAAACAAACGAACGCAACTGACAGACTATCTGGACGCCCGTCATTTCCCTGGTTGCGGTTTACCGTGTCCTGGGCTTTTTCCGGACCTATCAAAGACACGAGGGCCACTGCCGGATCTCCAGGAGCTAATGGACAATAAGAGCAGTAATTACGGAGCCTGCCGGTGATATGAATAGTGCTCACCTTACTGTACTATGTCATATTTAAAGACATGAGTGCACAGCATTTTTCACCAAGAGGGTTTTGGAGTAATCCTCTCGACTGAAGTGGTCTGGAGCATGTGAACCTTTTAAAAAGAGAAGAGAGCTTTGTTTGAGTTTTTAGACCTTTTAGGAGGAGAGTGTGCCTTTCTGCCACTGGCTGAACCCTGATTACTCTTAATGGCTGTCTGCTAGACACACTGACTTACCTACTTTAGAACAGAGAGGGACGAGAGGCCACCAAAGCGTGTGTGTGTGTGTGTGTGTGTGTGTGTGAGAGAGAGAGAGAGAGAGAGAGAGAGAGAGAGAGAGAGAGAGAGAGATGGAGAGAGAGAAAATGAAAATTGGAAAAAGAGTATGTTACTGTTTTTATGCAAATTAGTGTGTGTGTGTGTGTGTGTATTTATGTACAGCCGTGTCCATTTTGTTGTTTAGATAATGGTATGGTCTGGATTATGGGGAACAGTGGCGCAGTGGTCAGCATTAAATGGATCTTGTGTTTTATTTTAAAAAAACTGTTATTTTTATTTATTTAAACACATTCAAAGGAGGCCATTTAAGGCTATTCAGCGTTCTCAATGTTCTCCTGTCTGCAACACATCCACACAAAGAGGTAACTCAAATACAGCCCCAACCTCCCCCAACCCTCCCACACACACACACACACACACACACACCCCACCCTCCCACACACACACACACCCACACACACACGCACACACACGCACACACACATAAACTCTCTCTCAAATCCAGTGCAAACCCTCGTTGATCTGTATCTCTGTTCTCTGTTCCCCGACGTCTCCGTGAGTGGCGGCTCCGCTGTGTAAAGCGGTCGGTCCCCTCCGAGAGTGTTTGTTCCCCGTCCACGCTTCCACGCTTCCCTGCCTCCAATGCATAACAATGTCTCGCCGGCTTTCCCCCCCGGTCTGCCGAACCCCGCAGATAAGCAAGAAGAAACCCCTCCAGCCGCCCACAACCCCATCCAGCCGCCCACAACCCCATCCAGCCGCCCACAATCGCCTCAGTACAGTCCTCTTGAGGTCCTATGAGAGGGGGCGTGGCCTATAGTACCCCCCCCCCACCCCCATCCCCCACCCCCATCCTCCTCACACCATCACCTGCAACTGCTGATAATCTATAAGTAATGCCCCCCTAACAGTCGTCCTATTTTTCTCCATCCCGTGCCCACTGGAGCGGTTCTCGTTATGTGGTTAGTGTCTGATTAGAAGCAGGATTTATGAGGGGTGGGGGGGGGGGGGGCGGGGGGGGGGTTATGGTAGACATGAGCAGCATCAGTGTCAAGGGTCAGAAACCCATGAGGTCAGAGGTGTGAGTGTGTCATTTAGAGAGTGTGATCGTGTGTGTGTGTGTGTGTGTGTGTGTGTCTTTGTGTGTGTATGAGCACATTGTGTTATGTATGTGAATGTTTTTGGTATGTATGTGTTATTGTTTGTGAACAGTTTGTTAGCTGTGTGTGTGTGTGGGGGGGGGGGGGTGTATATCTACATCAGTGTGCCTTGAGTATGTGTGTGTGCATCTGTATGTGTAAAGGTTTGTGTGTGTGTGTGTGTATGCTCTGCTCAGTACCTACTGACCCACATCTGGAAACAGCTGTTCTCACACGTCCCACACGTCCTTGCTTCAGCACTTCTCTTTCTGTGTGTGTGTGTGTGTGTGTGTGTTTATACTTACTGGCCTACATCTTGAAACAGCTGTTCTTGACCCCTTACGTTTCCCACTCGTCCCTGCTCTAGCACTTTTCTGTGTGTGTGTGTGTGTGTGTGTGTGTGTGTGTGTGTGTGTGTGTGTTAGTGTGTGTGTGTGTTAGTGTGTGTGTGTGTACTTACTGGCCCACATCTAGAAACAGCTGATCTCGACCCCCCCCCCCCCCCCCCCCGGCTCCTCTCCCCTGTCCCACGGTGGCCCTTTGCTCACTGGGCTGCAGCGTCCAGTAGGTGCAGCCCTAATTGACTATTTCACACTTGTGAGGCTCGGGCCTGCCGAGGGGGAAAGGCTGGGAAAGCCACACGTCTCGCCGCGCCGCCGCGGTCGTCCATCAATTACCCACGGCAACGCCGCGCGTGCAGCTCCGGGTGAGCTGGGAGTTTGGCCAGGAAAGCTACGAGGGGTTTCCCTTCTGAATTAATGCTGGCCTCTCATCATGCACTGATATTACACAGCAGAAGGGTGTGTGTGTGTGTGTGTGTGTCTGGGTGTGCGTGCGTGTGTCTGGGTGTGCGTGCGTGTGTGTGTGCGTGCATGTGTGTGTGTGTGAAGCTGTGTTTTTTGCTCTTCGGCTGTTCTCTGAAACATCACTAAGTGTGGCTCTCATATCAGTGTGATGTGTGACAACGTTCAGATTACAGTGTTCATTGAAGTTTAACTTTTAATTTTCAGCATTGGTGATAAAACCATCTCAGCGTGATGTGGAGACAATGTCTTTCTGTGTGAGTGTGTGAGTGAGTGAGTGTGTGAGTGTGTGAGTGTGTGTGTGAGTGAGTGAGTGTGTACGTATGTACATATTGAGGCTAATGAACCTTGATGTTGCTACGTGCTTCAGTAGAAGTGTGGTCTGAGAGGGTTGATCACGCAGATCTAGTATCTGCATCTCCATCACTGAAGAACGTTCCTTTTAAAAGATCCACTTGATCTAGTATCTGCATCTCCATCACTGAAGAACGTTCCTTTCTAAAAGATCCACTTGATCTAGTATCTGCACCTCCATCACTGAAGAATATTTCCTGCAACAGATCCACACTGTCAGGGACTTCAGGCGACACAGAGACGTCTGGAAGATGGAGGTTTATTTGGAACAGCCAAAGCCAGGAGAACAGGGGGAAAAACGGGGACAAACGCAACACAGGATGCAAAAGCTCAGAAGTTGTAAAATTCCAAATGGGAACGCACTGGATAGGATAGGAGGATAAGAGTACAAAACTACCAAAACACAGAAGTTAAACAGGGCAAACTAAGGACAAACAAGGAACCAGCGTGAAGCAGGATCCAACACTGGAGCAATAGCACAGGGGTGCGAGAGGGAACAATAGACAGAGCGACCTGGGAGTCAGAGATTTTACATTTAGTCATTTAGCAGACGCTTTTATCCAAAGCAACGTAGTTGGAGTAGGTCTTGGAGCGGAGTTTGATCGGTCCGTGGCTGGAGTCGTCATGATTGTAGTCCTTAGTGATACGAGGCCAGACAAGGGAGTGAAGGGAGTGAGGAGTTTATATATCGGTGGAGGGAGTGACAGGTGCAAGTAATCAAGCAATCAGGAGATTGGGAAGTTGACTGAGGCAGGTGTGTTGAGTCAGGAGGGGGCGTAGGAGAAGCTCTGGCGTGACACACACAGGCTGACACACACAGAGTGACACACACAGACTGACACACACAGGATGACACACACAGGATGACACACACAGGCTGACACACACAGGGTGACACACACAGGCTGACACACACAGGCTGACACACACAGTGACACACACAAGGTATTATTATTCACCTTCCAGATAAGCTCAAAAGAAGAATAGGATTAATATACATCATTATTATATGGTTATTATTATATTTAATTTTATATATTATATTATTATATATGGTGATTTATATATATAATTTATAGTACAAATGTCCATGGTTATGATTACCTATGACTATACATACCCTTATAAAAACATGCTTTACATTTTATATTTTAATGAAACATCTAAAACCTTTAAAATTATATTAATGTAGGGGCAAACTTTATTTCTAATCGTATAAACTAAAGTGCCTTCCAGTTTGTGTGTTTTTTTCCTTCCCTTAAATTAATGGATGAGTAGTCTTAATGCATTTCTGAAGTCAACCTTTAAAAACTTGTGGCACTCTTCATAATCATTGGTAATTATGCCAGGAAACGCAAATGATTTAGGTTTCTATATTTTAATGCACGTTTAAGAGAGCATCTATTGTGGGAAATGGGGCTGTATCCATTAAAATGACCGGGGTAAGTGATGTAGCTTTGAATTGTGGTAAAATAAATTTCAATTACCGTGTCCATTATCTAAAATTGGATTTACCCCCTCCCCCCTTTTCCACCCCAATGAATGTCCACACAAACACACACACACACACACACACACACACACACACACACACACACACACACACACACACACACACAAATACTAGGATAGACACACGGATCTTTGAGATGCGGAGTCCTTAAAAGGTCACCCAAATCTACAGAATCATTACTTTGATGTGGTCCACGCGAGCCAGTCCTATTCACATGAAATTGCACACTGCTTTTCCCAGGGCAAAATCAATGCGTTTCCTCAAGGACTGTTCACTTCATACAGTCCGCGGGCCGCACCAGAACTGATGGATACAAATGCGGATAGCAATTTGGCATGATTATTCAGCTGGACGGCTTTGTGTTCTTCTTATTGTGTCCCTCCAAAACAGCTCTGTATCAACCACCGAGATCAATAAACTGGCAAGCAGCTCATCCCTGCAGGAGCTGAGTTTCAATGCCCCTAGTAATGGCCCTCGGATTGCCCACACTCCTTTATGTTTTTGTCTTTCAATAGCAAGGCCAGTACCCTCCTCTTTTCTGTGGTCGAAATAGAATTTAGACATCCATTAAAGAAATGCTGGATGCCTGTCCATTGGAAAACAAACACTCCTCTCTGCAGAGAGTCTTGCCGGGGCGTAATTATACGCCGATGTTAATGCAGCCTTGAGGCTTTCAGGGGCTGGCACAGGGGGTAATTGCTAGTGGCTCATCTTGAACACACACAAAAGAAGAGCTGAGCTCCAGATTTCGATCCACTGGTGATGTAGTCTTCTGGAGAGAGAGAGAGGTGAAAGGTTGTAGTCTTATTTGTGTCCACCACATACACACACACAAACACAGACACACACACACACACACACACACACACACACAAACAAATACTTACACACACAAACACTCACAGGCACAAACACTCACAGGCACTTTTTCTTTCTGTATCAGACACAAACACACATACACATACACACACACATACACACACACACAACACACACACACACACACACACAGACCAAGACTAAGACATTCATTTTGATCCAGTAGGGAGGTAAATCACGCACCCACACCCACACAGAAATACACAGAGCCACATGTCTAAGACACACACTTGATCGAATAGTGGGGTAAATTAGACATTGACTGCTGAGGGTGTTCTTAAGCTCTGAACCCAACAGCAACACTGCGAATGAAGAAATCTTTTCTGTTGGCGATAACTCACACACTATCTCCAGACCATAACCCATCATTTAATAATTTAAGTTCCTAAGACCAGAGATCAAATTAGCCCATCCATCTTGGACAAATGCTTTAGAGGTTTTTTTTTTCAGTTTTTCAGTTCTCTCATTTGTCTCCTGCCAAGCTAGTAGGATCAGATGTAACCCTTAACTAGATGCACAGTCCTTAGCATCTCAGGAGAATATGCAACAGACAGTGCTAACAGGGTACCTGCTTAACTGATCCCTGAACAGGCTTCTTCATTATCAGCTGAGGAAGTGCACTCGCTCATGCAGGCATATGGTAGCGTTGGCGCTACGTGTTTGGTAATCCCTCAAGGCCAAAGGGGAGGAACCGGGTTTAAGAGGGGAAAGGCTTAAAAATGAATTAATCACACCAAACCAAATCACCCAAACCCAGTAAATGAAAGTGACTTTGGTTAACCTCTCCTTTACATATGAAAAATGACCTCTGATTGAATTAGGTTCTTTTGTTCTTATGCAAAAAGGGCCCCGTGTGGCTTCACTTTTGGGCGAGGGACAAGCCCAGTCACTTACAGAGTGTGTGTTGACCTTGTACGGGTCACCATGACAATATGGCTGAGTAAGGTGGACCAGATGTTCGCCTGCTCTAGAACACATTCGACGACCCCCCCCCCCCTTCCCCTCCAAAAAACCCCACTGTGTTTTTCAGGGTCATGTCGAGGTCAAGGGTCAAGA
This sequence comes from Clupea harengus, assembly GCF_900700415.2. NCBI lineage: Eukaryota > Metazoa > Chordata > Actinopteri > Clupeiformes > Clupeidae > Clupea > Clupea harengus. The sequence goes on along the minus strand of NC_045167.1, from coordinate 4,284,653 downwards.
GCCAATCCATGCACCCCATCTGCATGTTTCGTAGATCTACACAGGTGCAGTGTGTGTGTGTGTGTGTGTGTGTGTTTGGGGGTGGGGGGAGTGGGAGTGTGTGTGTGTGTGTGGGGGGGGGGGGTCTGTATTTGAAGTGGCAGGTAAATATATCAACCAGTGAATTAATGAAAAATAATACACAGCTTTAATACATAGGGTCTCTATCTTGATCCCAGGGCGACATACTACAGGAAATTTCACAAGATAAAATCACTGTGGAAACCACACTGAGCACATCCATCAACAAGATGGCCCCTCCATGCTTGTGCTTCGGCCCAGGGCTCAACCAGGTCAGAAACATGTACGATAAGAAAGATTGAGGCCATCTCTGCTTTTTCAGCT
>NC_045167.1:4276769-4279269 GCF_900700415.2 Clupea harengus | reverse complement strand
CCCCCACTCCATGTCAGTAGCTCACTCCCCCCCCCCACTCCATGTCAGTAGCTCACTCCCCCCCCCCACTCCATGTCAGTAGCTCACTCCCCTCCCCCCCACTCCATGTCAGTAGCTCACTCTCCCCCCCCCACTCCATGTCAGTAGCTCACTCTCCCCCCCCCCACTCCATGTCAGTAGCTCACTCTCCCCCCCCCCCCCCCGCCCACTCCATGTCAGTAGCTCACTCTCTGCCCCCCCCCTCACTCCAATGTCAGTAGCTCACTCTCTGCCCCCCCCCCCACTCCATGTCAGTAGCTCACTCTCCGCCCGCCCAGCCACGTCTCTTCACCTCCCGTTGCCCTCTGCAGACGCCCCATTTCCCATCATGCCCTTGGCTATCAGTCTCCATTTCAGCTGACTGGACACTGTCCCTGGAGGAGTGCAAACAAAACTGGCGGAAATCAAATGACTATTTGATCATTTCCTCTGTCTACGGCTAAAATGAGCCCTCATCAATGGCAGGAACATCGCCCCCACACACTCAGATAAGATTACTGTCTGCTGGGTTATAATTAGCATATAATGCATCCATCTCCGATGCATAACAGTGGCTGTAATATAGACTTGACTCATGCATGGTAATAGAGGTATTGTTTACTGGGAATGAAGAGGATGAAATGGTGGTTTCTCTGGGGGGATATGACTTGTTGAGTCATCTCAGTGGCATTAGCAAAGTTGCCAAAGAGGCAGACTTACGGTATAAATAGTAAATATAGAGCTGAATAATAAGTCCTGTGTTTTCGTTTGTTTATTTTTTTCTTGCACAGCTGTCACAAGTGTGTGTGCCAGAGGTCCCGTGGGGTCGCGACCCCGTCTGGCGTGTCGAGGGGTGTCATTGCAGCAGAAGGAGAAAAAGAAGAAGAGAAAGGAGGAGAAGAAAAGAAAACGAGAGAGGGGAGGAAAGAGACGAGTGTGAAAGTGGTTCTCCCCGGAGAGGCCACAGGCTGCTGACGGTGTGTCTGAGCGGAAAACACCAAAGCGTTTCGGTAACTAAGCCCCGACAATGAGGAAAATCCATTCTTCTTCTCTCTTTGATTCCCCCTTTTTTTCCTCAGGTGCTGAGGAGCATTTTGAACAAAGTGACTCATCTTTCTCTCACTTTCTCACACACACACACACACATATATATAAACATCCATTCACACACACACACACACACACACACACACACACACACACACACACACACACACACACACACACACACAAACACGCACACACAAAGAGAGACAGAGAGATACACACACACACACACACACACACACACACACACACAAAGAGAGACAGAGAGAGATACACACACACACACACACACACACACACACACACACACACACACACACAAACACGCACACACAAAGAGAGACAGAGAGAGATACACACACACACACACACACAAACACACAAAGAGAGACAGAGAGAGATACACACACACACACACACACACACACACACACACACACACACACACACACAAAGAGAGACAGAGAGAGATACACACACACAAACACACAGATATATCCTGTGGGACTCTCAGGTGCCATCACCTTAAAAGTAAACATTTCTACCCGGCGTGGAGAAGGAGAGAAGTGTTTTCCTTGTTGTGCCATCATGACTCATTTCCTTAATGTCAGACAGCCCATGATAGAGACGAGCTCATCTGAGGGAACGAGAAAAAGGAAATGACACACGAAGCTAGATAGCCAGCCAGCCGTTCGGCTTCCCTCTAATTACCCAACGATGATGCCACCATCGCTTTGAATGGAGGATATTCAGGACTCATTTATTCCCAGTGACAGGAGAAGATAGCTGCTGTCACATGCTCTCAAGAGGCCCAATCAAGAAACACTGAGATGTGTTTTTTTTTTTTATCTGCTTTAAACCTTCATCTGATTTTCTTGATGAGATTTCCATTTGAGGTCCTTTTTTTTCTTCTGGATTTTACACACGCTTTGGTGACAAACGCGTACATTATCACAATGCCAGCCCCAATCTGCAAACTGTCTTCAGAATTAATCAAATCGTCCTTTTGTTTCCAAACATCCTGAATCAGAGCCACGAGTCCAATAGCCATGGCATTAATGAGCTATCAGACAAAGAGGAGAATGGTTCTCTGTGAGATGGGGGCGATAGAGATCGCAGAGGAAATGAAGGCAGAGGTAGACGGCCTCCTACAACCATTACTGCCTCTCTTTTGGCTTGGGGCTGTGTCCGTGGAAGTGTGTGTGTGTGTGTGTGTGTGTGTGTGTGTGTGTGTGTGTGTGTGTGTGTGTGTTCATTAAACATGCATCTGTCTCAATTAGGTGGTACATTAAGGCTCTCCCATGCGAGGTGTCTCAAGACTAAAGCCCTCAAAGATATTGGATCACTCTGCTCTGATTGTAACCCAACACGCAACCCCCACCACACACACATACTGGAAACACACAGACACACACACATATCTGTACACACCTAC
>NC_045167.1:4267801-4272801 GCF_900700415.2 Clupea harengus | reverse complement strand
TAAGTGCCGCCACTGCTTTTTAGTAGCCTGTGTTCTCAGTTCTCAGTGGAACACTCTAGAATCACCGTAGAGTGCAGAACCTTCTATCTCCACATCAATGAGAGGATGTTGTGCCAACTCTGGCATGTGATAGCGGCAGGCTGTTCCGTGCCTTTCCTGTTTTACAGGGTGATTAAAGCCAATGGAGGACGTTTATCCCCACGCTGTTTACAGTCCTCAACGCGCTGTGCAACGTATATCCTCACGCTCTTTACAGTCCTCAACAGGCTCCGCAAAAATCACATCAAACTGCCATGTAAAATGTAAACCATTTGCGCTGCTCATTCTCTGATAACATGTAACATGTACACACACACACACAGACACACACACACACACACACACACATATATGCACACATATACACACACATATACACAGACAGACACACACACACACACACACACACACACACACACACACACACACACACACACAGAGCTACATACAGACAGACACACGCAAAGAAAATGAGAGAGAGAGAGAGAGAGAGAGAGAGAGAGAGAGAGGAGGGAGGAGAAAGAGAGGGAAAGGGAGACAGATAAGATTTTACAAGACTAACATGACCCAGCGTGTGTTATGAGAAAAAGACCAGAAACAGTGCTGGAACCATCTCATAAAGACAGAACGAATATAATAAATGAAAGATTTATGAAGCGTGGAAGACACACAGTGGTATCCAGTGCCAGGGCCTGATCAGGAAGATGGATTTATGAGTTTGTTTGGAGGCTCTACTGAGAGGTTTAATTATGAGCCTCTGATATGCATGGAGAACCAATATTGGCAGAAAAAAATGGAGAAGCCGTCATTGTTTATCTACAAGATTTTTTGGTGTGTGACCAAACTGTAAATCTCCACCTAATTTTCTCTGATTTCTTTCTCAATGTTCTTTTGTATTCTGTTCTCTCTCCCCATAGTGTCACTCTCTCACACACACACCCACACCCACACCCACACCCACACCCACACCCACACACACACACACACACACACACACACACACACACACACACACACTAATTTGACAAGCTTTGTGGGCATGACTGCAGGATATAAACTGTAACATTCTCAATGTGACCAGGACAATCTGATCAGGTCATGATTAAACCTATAACCCAAATAACAGAGAGTAGTCTGCCAGTCAGTATTGGAAAATAAATCAATCCTGACACAGCGAACAGGACCCCCGACACGCAAGTTTCAATTGTTGCGTGGCAACGTATTACTTGCTGACTTCAAATTAGAATGAGATTCGGATTAGTGAACCGACTACTTGCGGAATGATATGAAAGATGTGAATTAGAAGCACAAAACCTGTTGCCAATGGCAGTGGTCATTCATATTTTTTGCAGCGGTCATTATGAAGAAATATCGCACCTTTGAATGTTGAGATGGCTCCATTCAAATCAATGGAGTATATATTCTAAAGAGCCGTATGTTAATACAACTTCACGTTAACAAAAATGAATGCAATATTTTGTTGGTTCATTGCCTCTCTCTTCGCCCCCCCTCTATCTCTCCCTCTTTCTCTCTCTTCCCCCCCTCTATCTCTCTTCCCCCCCTCTTTCTCTCTCTCTTTCTCTCTCTGCAGCTGTCACTCCATCCACACCATGGAGCAGGAGTATTTTGAGTGTCCAGAGTATCTGTCCAATGGGCAAACAGAGGTGGAGAGGACAGAAGAATTTGAGTATGAGGTGAAAATTCTCAAACACACAAACTCACACATCTCTCTCTCTCTATCTATCTCTCTCACACACACACACACACTCACATACCTAGACATTGATACATAAATGCACACATGGGCATTTCAATTCCACCACTCACATGACAACACAGTCACATACAAACAGGTATGTTGTAACTCTGCATGTAAAGGTGCAATAGGAAACATTGCGTCATTATACTCGCACAAGAGTGAGAGTGAGAGTGAGCCACTGTATGCATTCAGACATGCACATATATGGAATCTCTCTCTCTCTCTCTCTCTGTGTCTCTCTCTCTCTCTCTATCTATCTCTCTCTCTCTCTCTCTCTCTCTGTCTCTCTCTCTCTATCTGTCTCTCTCTCTCTCTTTCTCTGTCTCTCTCTCTATGGGGTTATTGCACAGAGTGGCAGAGTGAGCCACTGTACACATTCAGACATCATGGTTTTCATCAACATGGAGGTTCTCTCCCATTCAGTCACAGTGTGAGGCGTTTGCACACACCTTTCAGCAGAGTCAACAACTCACAGACAGCTATCAATTGTGAAAACAACTCCACTGCAGGTAGTGAAGAAAATAAAAACTACCTCCTGTGGCTGTAAGGAAATCATCGTCACCACCCAAAGTAGTTGCTTCTACAAACACACCTCAAAAAGTGGCACCATGTTTGCGTAGTGTTGCTTTGACAGGAAGCTGTCTTTTGTGAGACTCTAGCGCTTCCTGGTCTGCTGTTGAACTCCACCGCAGGCGGTGAGGAAGAGGAAGAGCTGCCTGCTGCAGCGGTGAGGCAGAGCTCCTCTTCTATTAACACACGCTTAAGTGTGCTCCCTGTTCAGTGCTCGTGGACACACACACGCTTAAGTGTGCTCCCTGTTCAGTGCTCGTGGACACACACACGCTTAAGTGTGCTCCCTGTCCATCCCCTCAGTGCTCGTGGGCACACACACACACGCTTAAGTGTGCTCCCTGTTCAGTGCTCGTGGACACACACACGCTTAAGTGTGCTCCCTGTTCAGTGCTCGTGGACACACACACACTTAAGTGTGCACACACACACACACACACGCTTAAGTGTGCTCCCTGTCCATCCCCTCAGCGCTCGTGGGCACACACACGGCGAGCCAATAAAGACATGAGTGAGATGTAATGCAGTGATTAGAGTTCCATGTCTGGCCTTATTTGCACATAATTTGCATTCCTCTCACAGCAGGGCGTGTGTATGAGTGTGTGTGTGTGTGTGTGTGTGTGTGTGTGTGTGTGCGGGTGCGTGCATGTGTATGTATGCGTGTCTGTTCCTGTGTGTGTGTGTGTGTGTGTGTGTGTGTGTGTGTGTGTGTGTGTGTGTGTGTGTGTGTGTGTGTGTGTGTGTGTGTGTGTGTGTGCATGCATGCCTGTGTGTATGTGTGTGTGTGTTTGTGTGTGAGTGTATATGTCTGTCTGTTATGATTGTCTGGTAGGATTGAAACTGGGGGATGTTACTGAATGAAATGAAAAATGGCATCCATGTTATCATACATTTATCAAATCCTGATACTGACATCACTAATGAAAATGTATGTGTTGACATTGGTAGTCAGACTTTTGCCTGTGAAATGATTACTAATGATTAATAATTAATACATATTAATACAATTAATACAATAATAAATATTGAAAAGAAGTGAAACAAATAACGGAATAAATATATCATCACTAACACATATATATATATATATATATTTATATACAGTATCTGTATCGTCTGCAAAAATGTAAAAGTCAGGAATCTGATTGGATGTAAGCACAGGAAAATCTCAGCGATAGAGAGAGGGAAGTAGAATGTGTTTTTAGCAGTGAACCTATGTGTGTGTGTGTGTGTGTGTGTGTGTGTGTGTGTGTGTGTGTGTGTGTGTGTGTGTGTGTGTGTGTGTGTGTGTGTGTGTGTGTGTGTGTATGTTTGTGTGTGTGTGTGTGTGTGTGTGTGTGTGTGTGTGTGTGTGTGTGTGTGTGTGTGTGTGTGTGTGTGTGTGTGTGTGCGTGTGTGTGTGTGTGTGTGTGTGTGTGTGTGTGTGTGTGTGTGTGTGTGCGCGTGCATGTGTGTGTGTGTGTGTTTGGTAGGTAAGTCCACATGTATCTCTCCACATCCACTGCATCAGCCCATTAGAGATATCCCACTCTAAACCTTCAGGCTTCATCTCTTTCCCAAACACCTCTTTATCAGCCTAAGCCTCCTCTTCTCAGTACAGTATCTCCCATGACAGCCCATTCCATTTCATGCCTGGACAGCTTTTTGCCACATGTGAGACACCGTACCTCCCAGCTGTCCATCATGTATCCTCATCTGTAGCATAAACTCTCTCTCTCTCTCTCTCTCTCTCTCTCTCTATCCCTCTCTCTCTCTCACACACACACACACACATACTCTCTATGTCTCTCTCACTCTCATTCTCTCTCACTCACTCTCTGTCACACACATAAACACACACACACACACACACACACATTCCATTTGAGTTGAGTGTCAGGCACAAATACCTTTAATCTCTTTCACTGCAGAACATCTTGGATAGGACTAGCATTCAAAATCCCAGACACATGTACGGCCAACACTGCGACAATATTAGCGTATACGTCTGGGTGTTTAGACACACACAGATGGATGTTTATGGGGTTCAGTGTTTGTCATATTCCTCCATCATATTTCACATATGCAAGGGCTGAACAATGAATGTTTGATTTGGGGAAACTTGAGTTATTGTTCAGCTTTACCTAAGCTGGTAGAAAAATCAATATTAAACCACACAAAATCTGGCAATGACAAATAACACCGCGGTGGGATTTTATTGACAAGGCGGCTGGTTCCCGATGAAATATGTCTCCCTTGTTTAGGGCTTTGGTGAGTGGAATAGATCACGCCGGAATGTGCTGATATTAGCCAGAGATATCCCAGCATGCCCCTGGGGTCTTTTGCACTCCGCTGATGCAAATCACTCCCCCTCTCTCTCGACACACACACAGGCACACATACACACACACACACCAATACACGTGCGCACACACACAGAAACACACACACACACACACACACACTTACGATGCGGCAATGCTTCATGTAAACGCAGACACTTGTCATGCATGCTGGCACAGTCTGCCCGAGGCGCTGGTGTAGAACAGGGTGTGGACGAGTGGATGGGTGCTTGTTGGGGAGGGGTGTGTGTGTGTGTGTGTGTGTGTATGTGTGTGTGTGTGTGTGTAAGGATGGATGGGAAGTGTGTAAG
>NC_045167.1:4235301-4255301 GCF_900700415.2 Clupea harengus | reverse complement strand
GCGCGCGCTCCACGCCACTGGGCACGGAGAGGTCGCCGGACCACTCGCTGCAGAGACGCGTGAACCTGACCAACCTCAAGAACCTCCACGGGAGCGCGCACAACTCCCCGGCGCACATGCACGCGCGCGTCCACACGCACCACGCTCACACGCTGCCCGCCCTCTCGAGCCACTCGACTCGCCCCACCCAGGTCCCCTCCACCCCGGGGAGCCCCAACCGGGCCCTCCCTGCTCCCCCAGCCACCACCACTAACTCCTCCAGCCTGGACCAGAGCCCCAGCAACCCGTCCGAGTCGGATCCGGCGCTCCCGGCCGACGACGAGCGTTGCGAGCGCAAGAGCAGCCAGCGCCAGCGGCAGCGGCCGCAGCCGGTGTGGCACGCGTCCCCTTACCACACGACAGGCGGTGCGCCGAACACACACACCGGCGCCACTCGCAACTACCAGAGCTACATGCAGCTGCTGCAGCAACACTCCTCGTCCTCGCTGGAGTACTCCCAGAGCCAGCTCAGCCTGCTCAGTCTGCGGCCCGCTAGGCCCGGCGAGCCCCGGCTGGAGTTTAAGGTCAAAGTTCGCGCCGACGGCACGCGCTACGTAGCGCGGCGGCCCACCCGCGACCGGATCCTGCGGGAGCGCGCGCTGCGGATCCGCGAGGAGCGGAGCGGCGGCATGACGACGGACGACGACGCGGCCAGCGAGCTGAAGATGGGCCGCTACTGGAGCAAGGAGGAGCGCAAGCAGCAGCTGGCCAGAGCCAGGGAGCAGAGGAGGAGGAGGGAGTTCATGCAGAGGAGCCGGCTGGAGTGCCTGAAGGAGACCGGGGGAGGTGCCAGCGGAGCGCCGGAGGGCCGCAAGGAGGTCAACATCCTGGAGCTGAGTCAGAAGAAGATGATGAAGAAGAGGAACAAGAAGATCCTGGACAACTGGATGACCATCCAGGAGCTGATGACGCACGGGGCACGGGTGCCTGAGGGGACCAAAGTCCACAATGCCTTTCTGTCCGTTACCACAGTGTAGGAGACACACACACACACACACACACACACACACACACACACACACACACACACACACACACACACACTCACACTCAACATCTCAAATGGACAAATCAAGCATTTACATGCATACAAACACACTGACACGCACACACACACACATACTCTTTCCATATACTAATCTTACGCAGTATACTGCATACAGGATAGTGCATCGCTCTTCTGCCGGTGTGAGACCAACTTGCCTCGTTGAATGTGGCCATTTTGTTTGTTCGTTTTTCATAAGGGGAAGAGAGAGAAAGAGAGATATTTTTCATGTTTTAAGAACTAAATATCATTTTGTACAAAGAAACAAAAACATAGACCTTTTTTCATCACCGAAAATGAACCACAACCTGTTCTGACCGGACTACGTCTTTTTGTACTGGGATGATTTTTAATCTTTGTACCATAATGCAGTACCTCCCTGCTCTGTGTAGGAAAGAGACTATGACTGTGTGAAAGGGTTTCAAACAGCAGAATGTTTTGTCTAATGTACCTTTTCTTCCCTTCATACATGATGTCTTTAGAAATGTCAACTTCTCGTAGAAATTTCAACTGCATACTTGAACCTTAATATCAGGAGTTTTCTTTCCTCAACTGCAGATGTTCATTTCCTCATGTTGATAAACTTGTGTTTTTTTTTCTGATAGCACTGAAAGGTAGCACTGATAAATTATTACTCAACAAGAAGGGAATCTGCACTATACTTGACACTGAACAAAAACAACGTTGCTGAGATCATTTATGGGTTAACGTTTATGTTTATGTTTAAGTTACGTGGGTTTTAAGTCCATACTGACTTCATGTAACAGTTTGTAGGTATTGTAAATTAATTAATTATTTATTTTCGTTTATTTGGAAAAGATGTTCTTTTCTCTGATGGACTTTATTTAACAGATTAAAGTATTCACTCTTAGCCCATGACCTGGGTAACATGCAGACTCATGGATGCTAGATGTAGGGAACATTGACTAAATGCAGTATGTACTACTCTTGGGGAAGAACACAAGGCTTAGTTGGCTGTTTCCATACAAGAACCAGTTGTGTCTACTTGGAATCCCACAATGAGTTCTTTGTAAAAGCAGCTTTATAGAAAATCCCTTGATGAACTTCTTGAGTTCTTGAGACGAAAACATTCAGGCGACTTTAAGTGTCTACACGGAACCTTTTCCCATATATCTCTGAGAAAAGCAGGACCTTTAACATTTTTAATACAGAGTTGGGATATTTTTTTCCCCAAGACTGTAGCCTTAGGACTCAATTACCCAAAAGCTGGCTTCTAATGTTGACAGCATTCCTCATCTTTCTTCTTTTTTTTTAGGTTTTAAAGTGCAATGCCAAATTACACACTCTACTGGGACAAGTCCTTTTAAAATCTCATCTCTATGGGCTTTTAAAGGATCATATTTCAATTGTGTTCATTACAGACACATTATAAAGCAGTTATAAGTCTAATTACTAATTAATAATGCATCTGAGGTTATCATGACCAGATTCACAGTGACCTACAAATGATGTGCTTCACTGAGAATGTCATCCTGTCCGCAGTGTATGTATGACTCCATACGGAGGAGCTACAGCTATAATTGTGTGGTTTTCATAATGTTTTTTTTTAAGTCAATGTAAAAGCACTCGCAAACTCCAAAGTCAACGACCGCCAGACGAGATTAGTTGCATCATTTCTGCTGTGTGTGGCAGATAACATGGCCAAACCTGTGTTATAACAATAACAAGGTCATTCGGTCATGGCTGTGTTGGTAGAAATGTTTGCCTGACAGTAACAGCCATGCATGTTTATCCCGTATCGCCCAACAAATGGAGGAAGTGCAGCTATGGATTAGGATCTATGTTGTATTTTCTTTGAGCAATGAGATACATTTTAAGTATATCATTTAAGTATACATAAAGTTTAAGTGTACTTAACACTGAAATATACACACCAGGACTACAAATCCTGTGCTAGTCTCTGGGATTACTACGGCCATTGCGCCTACAGGCCATTCATGATTATTAGCTGAAGAGATGTGGTAAGAGGATAAAACATCCTTATATAACTTGAGTATTTATATTAGGGATTAATAAAAGTTTATCTTATCTCATTTTTATCCAGGTGAATACAATGTAAAAAAAAGTCCTGAAAGATTTATATCACCAAACCCTCTGCAGAGCCGGGGTTCTATCTGGCAGAACCAGGGATTCATCTGGCTGTTGACATTAGTGTTTGCGAGTGCTTACACCAGTTATTACAGTAAGAAGTGTATGTTAATGGTTCCTTGCGTGACATTTAACAAACTATCAGCAGGTACATAAGAAATATGTGGGAAACATAATTGTCAGTGAAGCCTGACATTCAACTACCCCCTCCACTTCAAACAATACATTTCTTAATTTAGCAGACATTTTTAATTCAGAGGAAGCTACAATAACATAGCACAGAAACAGATTGTAATCAGTGTGTGAGCTGACTGCGCTGTGGTTAGCTCCTCGCTATGGCAGTGGAGCTCCAGGGACACCAACAGCAGTCACCAGTCAAAAACAACAAGCCTAAGCCCGTTTGTGTTTCTCATTGTCTGAGTGTGAACAGATGGTTCGTTGATAGTTGTGGGGACGTGTTGGAACGGTGGCTAGCGTTGCCGCCCGGCAACCAGGTGACCCGGCTTGATCCCCGATCGCTCCAAGGTGTTCCTGCAAGTTTTTGGGGGATAAAAGTGTCTGTTAAATACCTAACCTTTACCCTTGATAGTCCATGATGGCCGTTATATAGCTCCTCTGTAGACGCCCTTGAGGAAAGACTGTCTTTGCGCTATCACTAATGGTTTGTGTTGTTCCCAGCTGATGGTGGTCCATATGGTGCTTTTCCTACCTTGAAGACTGATTTCTTGACAACGCGTTATATATTTCAGAGAAAACAAACTGTGTATTTCTATGAAGTCTGATGATATTCTTTCTCAGTGTTTTCTGGTCTTATTTCAAGTGATATGTAGTCAATAATACTTTTGTAGCAGAATCAGTGTGTGCTACTGTAAGTGTGATATTTGCACAAAAAAAAGGTGAAAAAAAAAATAAACAAATGCTTTTCACAGGAAAAAAAAACTGTGGTTTTGATCTTCTAGAGCAGACAGCCATCTGCTACAGATATGTCAGAGATGTACCGATTTATATAACAAGGATTATTGACGTTTTAATATTTCCCTTTTCGTTGACCTTCAGCGGCTGGTGAATTGAAGACTAATCACCCTTATTAAGTTCAGTTAAAACGTTCAAACACTGTAACAAAACACAATTACCAGATGGTAACATTGACAACTCTGGCATTTGTCCATATCACATCAGTCGCTAAATATCATCCCTGACAGAAATGTCAAACGGATGTCACGGCCGACATTACTTTTCATCTGATTGCTATCTCTAATCACATCCTTTCGCATCTAGGAACCTCCTCCTCACCAGAGAAGAGGCCTAGTTTTTATTCATATCAGGGATCATCATTATCTGTGTGTATTCGGCGTATCTTGGAAATTGCAAGAAGAAGACTATGATTAAATGACTCCAGGGCATGCTTGTCTGCCCTGTAATGTTTATAACGGGTAGATTGTACATAAAGATCCCATCGCAGAAGAATGAGAGCTTATGGTATGGGGTTGACATGGCGTACGAAGCTATCGTGTTTGAAGTGAGTCTTATTATCCGTGGTTGGATGGGAGTTGAATGTAAAGAGTCTCACTCCATCGCCATGTGTCTGTAACCGTGATGGGAGTGTTATCAACCACATGCTGTGTTCCACAGCCCTGTGTGCTCTGCACTCCCCCCGAAATAGATCAATGATTTTTTTCCCCCCTCTTTTTTCTGCTCTTTGGCTGATACCTGACTAACGTTATTCTTCAAAGCTGAATGAAGGTGGTGGTGATGGAGCAGGGAGGGGGAGGGGGGAGGAGGCTTAGGCACCGAAGCCCGTGTCTCCAGGTCCTCGGTTGAGAGAGTGGCAACATTACCCATTTCAAAAGACCTGTATTATTCTAGAGATGGAGTGTGTGTGTGTGTGTGTGAATGTGAATGTGAATGTGAATGTGTATGTGTATGCTTGTGTGTGTGTGTGTGTGTGTGTGTGTGAATGTGAATGTGTGTGTGTGTGTGTGTCTGTGTGTGTGTGTGTGTGTGTGTGTGTGTGTGTGTCTCTGTGTCTGTGTGTGTGTGTCTGTGTGTCTGTGTGTGTGTGTACATATTAGAATCATTAGCTGTGCTAATCACCTAATTGCCCATCACCTAATTAAACGTTTACTAATTATCCCTTTCACAGCACATACCCAATCGTCTCAGAACTGCGTTATTTAAGTATCTACATGCGTCTGTGTACAATTCAATTCAATTCAATTTTATTTATATAGCACCAAAACAATCAAACTGTCTCAAGGCGCTTATATACGTACGTTGGCATACGCATAGTGTCTCTATGGAAAGACCAGCTGAGAAGGTGGTCCATTTAAGAAGTGAATCGACTATGAGAGCGCACGTGTCGTCCCCTCAGCCCAAGCGTAATCTCTTCGTAATCTCTTCTCTCTGTCGTTATACATAATGATGCACGGCCATTGTTGCAGATGCTCTCATGCTAAGTGCATAAACCAGTACCCCTACTGATGACATTGATCCAGTGCCAAAGAGAGAGCCGCACCGTTTGCCAGCACCTGTGAGTATTCCCAGTGCATGATGACATCCGCTGCAAATCAGTAAGACATCTGGATATCCCTGTCATTTCCAAAGAGGGAAAAAAGGAGAGTGCACGTGTCATTATGCCAAGAAATTGTTAGGGAAATGATGCAATTATCTGGTACAGGGTAAAGAGCACATTGTTTTTCTACATGCTAACCTGTCTGCCCATAGGTATTCAATTAGCAGGTTAGCCTTCTCTTAGCTATTCACAAATTCTGATTTTCACCTGAAGTGAAGTGAGGTGGGTGAGGGGATAGCGGGCTGCGGGCTGCGGGCTGTGGGATGTGTGCTGGTGTTTTAACGACGGTTGTATCAAAGCGATACCCTTGGCCATTCCGTTCCATTAGAAGTGACATGACAAGGGCCCATCTAGTGTCAGTGCACCAGCTGTCACACACGCCACAGTCCAGTGAGCAGAAGAATTAATGAATGGAATCAGACACACCCCCCAATACGCCATTCATTCCACCTATGTTGTATGTACATGCTAAGCAGTGCTTCTCTCGTCTTTGTTTCTTTATTCTCCCTCTCTGTCGCTCTCGCTCTCGCTCCCTCTCTCTCCCTCTCTCTCTCTCTCTCTCTCCCTCCCTCTCCCTCTCTCTCTCTTCCTCTCTCTCTCTCTCTCTCTCTCTCTCTCTCTCTCTCTCCCTCCCTCTTTAGTCAGTGTCAGAGGTGCAGTCAGTCCAGCCTGATTATTTTGTCTGTGAATATAGATTATTTAATTCAAATTTGTCTTTGTATTATTATTATTGTTATTATTATTGAATTACATTTCAGGGTCCCTTCCCCCCACCAGGACTTTCAAAGGAGCAACGACTCCACACGTCCACAAGTCTCTAACCTCTTTTCTGTTCCGAAGAGAAAGACGGGGAAGTAAGGTGTAATTAACCCAACCCAATAAAGCATTCAACCTATCCCCATAAAATTATCTCATTTATGAGTGTTCTGGGGATTCAGCTCTATCATCTATATCTGTTTGCAGAAGACAGATTTTTATCTCACACTGAAACCATTTTATTGTTCAGAGAGCATTGTCTATTAACTAATAATTATTAATTGTTCAATTATTGGCTTATTAACCAATAATGGATGACATCTGTATCATGCAAGTACGACAATGACAGTAACAATTAATTTAAAAAAATGCAATCATATTTAGTGGGAATTAAAGTAATAATAGCATTGAAATGTGTGGAAAGTAATAATGAAAAATCATTTTCAGCAACAATAAATATAATTTATACATCAAGTCTATATACATTATGTCAGATGATCATGACTTATACATATATACAGTATGTTCCCAGCACAATAAAAACATTGCTGTCCAATACAGCAAGTCCAATAATCATAAAGTAGTATTTCGAATGTTCTTTTAAAAATTCATTATCAGACTGGCTATGATGGAACCTGCTTGTCTTTACAGTACTATGTTTGTGTGGTGTAATATCATATCGTAGCTACAGTTCACGATAGGTAATGTATCAATCGATACTCCTACCTAACTGTTTATGGGCTCCTTTGGCAGACACTGGCAGATAAATGGCTGCCAATCTGACCAATAAAGTATCAGTGTGTAACACTCAGTAGACAAATGAGAACGAGGCAGATCACAAATGTGAAACATTCTATGACGTACCAATGTAGATATGATAACCTAGCAGATATGATACCCACATCTGCACATCTTGGTATCCTTCCTATCCTTTAAAACCAGGTCTACCAAACAGTCGTGCCTGCCCACGTACAACCCTTTGTAGTAGTGGCATCCATTTTGAATGCCGTGGTGTGGTGTAGTACGCAGCATGGCTCATGCTTTGATGGTCATCAGGTTGTACTTGATTGGGAGCCATCCGGCCATCAAGTCTTGTGCAACACACACATACACACACACACACACACACTCACACACACACACAATCCTGTCCGTTTTGTACCAACACAAGCCCCTCTGTGATGACAAGCATTTGCAGACACATACATAACTGAAATATACAAGATTCTTGTGACCTTTTCATCTGTTGAGCAGCATTGTTGAGACGTAAGGGGATATTTCCCTAAAGGCACACAACTGGACAGGTAGCGGGCCCTAAGGTTTTCTCCCTTCTCCAAAAAGGTCAATACAATCCTGAGAGCTCTTCACAGCTTCAGAAAAGTCTCAAAGGCCTAGCGTTGTAGCACCACAAGATCAATCGCCTATGCAGATGATTTTTGCTGTTGGCACACTTTAGGTCTATCCATACAGTTTCCATATTCATATTCATTTGTGTGTGAGTGCGATAACAATTACTTTTTTTCATATGAATTTGTGTGTGGGTGCGGTAACAATGAACTTCTACCAAAACAAAGAGAGAGCACATAGATTAGGTGAGTGCTCAAAAGAGAACATATCTCAATAAAAGTACAATTCTCAAGATAATCCCTGGAACCCCACATCAAACAGTTGGCTGTTAGAGAGAAGTGGACTCACAAAAAAAATGTTTTAACTAAAAAAGGTTTTTCTTTAACTTCCGTCTTTCATCCCTGTTATCTTTGTTTATTATTGTGAGATATATTTATGACTATTTTTATAGTTGTGATGTAAAGCACTTTGAGTTGAATTATTTGCATGAAAATAAAATGTTACTTACTCATTTACATATCTCTATTTCTGTATTTCTAGTTTTTCATATAGTGTATAGTGAAAGATTACTGTCAACAAATATACATTAGTTCGATTTATTTAAATAATGCAAAATTATTTTGTATTCTTAAAAGCCTGTTTTAACTCCCCCAGTCCTCAGGTTCTACATGCAGATGTCACCAAGAGACAGCTGTTGAGGTCAAAACATTGTGCCTTTCTATATTAAGATACACTTTTATCAATCCCTGTAGGGAAATTCAGGATTAATAACATACTTAAGGATGACGTCTGTGTTTAGCTAACTATACCCTCTCTATGATTGCAAAGTTAATCATGGGTCTGACATTTTGTTTTGTTGTACAGAAGATGGCATTGCTTTCTTGTTGCCTTGAAGGTCTTCACCTGTCTAGTAACCCTCAGATTTGTCTTCCAGTGAGTTTTTTCCCAGGCACAGGAGAGACTGGCTGTCTTTGAAGCGGTGTCTGAACCGAACAAAGTGGGCTTTTTCACAGCCCAGGGGTGTCTTCAAATGCCCACTGATGTCAGAGCCTGTCAAACGCCTGTCATGCAGAGCACAAAAGACACCTCTGTCTCTATAACTGCTGGAAGTGGGTCCTTACTCCATTCAGGGGAACCGCGCAGCTCAAACCTCCAAGCCGTTCTCATCTGGTGCCCTGGAAACTTTTACAATAGAGACATCCACTGCCAAGTTGCCAGGGAAAATTGAATGTATCATTTTTTGAAGACCCCTGGAGGTGTCAGGCAGGGTAAAGTAATGCAACAAAGACCTTGCTGAATGCTCTAGAAGACACGGTGCGACTAAAGTTGAACTGAAGTTGAAAGTAGAAAAAGTGCTTTTGACTTTCAAGATTTGAATAGAATATTTCTGAAGGACGTAAGAAACAAGGGCAGGAGTTTCGCATTTGATTTGTTTCAAAAATTTTCAAGCACTGGCAAATAAATAAAGATGCTTACTGGCTCAGCTTGTCAAGGAGAAGCTAAACAATTAGACACATGGCATATTTATTTATCATATTTTTCCTGTTGTCACTTGATAGCTCACAGGTCTGTTGTCTCTCAAACTGCCTTTAGTTGTAGAACTAGAACTAGTATTAGTAGTAGTGACTGTGTCTCTACCTGTAAGACATCGGTGTCCTCTCTCATCTCATACACCAGTGTAGCTCACCCAAAATGCTGCAAAATTTTAACAAAACACCCAAAATGTAATCAAATTGACGCCCTATGTGGACACAGTCATGGAAACCTCATGACAATCAGATTAAGTGAACTCCAGAGAAAAAAAAACGTCTCGGTCGGTCAAATTCGAGCCAAACACAATAGGAGGGTCAATAAGCACACAGGGATTCATACATACTGTAGGCCTCAACAGACCTACATCTCTTTACATTCAGTGCATGCATCTACCGCATTAGAAAAGCAATAGAAAAGAGCTGAATGTATTTTCTCAACTACTTTGCTCTGTGTCTGATGATGCTTGTCATTATGAATACCGTTAGGGTGACCACATGCAAACAGACCTATTGTCGGACAAGTGGGTACGTTTGTGTGTGACAATGTTGGACATGTTACCAATGCTGAGAGGTAACCTAAAACATTGATATAATGTCTATCTAACTGAATGAGAAATGTTCTGTCTGTCTTTCGGCTCGTAAACACCTGTGTTTTGTCCTCTAGGTGATTCCACAGCACACCTGTTAGGCCATAAAAGAGGCTAGAGCTTTTGCTATGTGAAAGATCTGATGAGCATTGCTGTATGTGTGTCTAGGGGTCAAGGTGTGATTGTGGGGGGGGCCTGAGAGGAAATGTCAGGCAGAGGGGTCCAGTTGTAAATGCTAATATGTCTGACTCCAACCATCTGGTGTGGCTGAAGCTAACAGGGTGGGGGGGTTTGTTAATATGGTCTGATATGTGAAATACGCCTAAAATCTAACACCACCTTCACTGCTCTCTTCTCTTCTCAGCCATTGGATGAAAGCCAGGCTTTTCAGGAAAGCTTCTGTTCCCATTTGTATGAGGTACGGTTACTGCCTTTGACGTTGTGCTGTGAAATAGAGAAGTGTCTCATGTGCCGGGCGGGTCAAAGAACACATCTTCTGTGTTCTCATTTCTGACAACAAAAAAAATCAAATGACCAATAAAAATGCAAGACATTATCTCAATATGCGGGATGCTGAACAAAGGGTCAAAATGCTGAGCGGTACAATGCAAAAGCGGGACACCTGGCCACTCCAGATACCATTCAGTGCCCTAGTGCCCTGGGAAATTAAACGGCCATTCAAGGCTTTTTTACTAATTCCATGGTGAAGGCTTCTTACTATTTACAGCATTCTCACTGAAAAAAAAGCCTCCATTGCTGTGGAATACCTTCATTATGTATGTGTGGAGAGAATGGATGGGCATGCCACAGCAGACCATTACAATCTATATTAAGAGTTTCAGTTCTGGATCCCACTTGTCCTGACTAGTCTATCCATTCGTGTATTTGTTGGCTTCTATATTTTCTCACCCAATATGCTTGGCAAACAGTATCAGTACTGAAGGGTCGGTGTTGCTGTGCAGTGTGTGCCTGGGAGGTCCAGTATATTAAGTTGTTTGGAGCATTCTAAGAAAAGAATGCGTTCATCAACAATGTAAGATTCTAAAATACCGCATTATATTCAATGGACCCAGATATTCTTTAAAACGTTTATTCTACAACATTCTAAACACACCGGTGTGGCTGGAGCTGCTGAGGGCTTATTATGGGATACTCATCCATAAATGAGGAGAACACCTTCACATTATGATGTTTACCAGAATGAAAGAGTGATTAGTTCAGAGTAATGACAACAACATTACGTCCATTATGCCTCAAACAAAGGAGTTCATAATTACACTACAGCTGATGGATTGTTCCGAATGTCTTAATCAACCGCCAGCGAACAACTATAGATTGCGTGACTGAAACATCACGCCAGGTGGGGGAAATCGCTCAAGACAGCCTTCTAATCAGACTTTCATGCATTTTTAATCCAAAGGCATATTAAGGCTTAAAAAGTGCTTCATATATCATCTTCATTACACCCACCTGTTTCATGTTGTCCTTCTATTCCCCTATCCGTCGCTTTCACTCTACCTAAGCTGGCCTGGAGCCTGTCTGAGGGCTCGAGCTCCAGTGCACACTGCACAGTGATGGAGGCTTGGGGGCCGGGGGGAGGCTGGCTAATTGATTATTCACTTCCTCTTATTGATTTGCGTCCTATAGGCTCAGGACAGCTGAGCCCACTTAAAGAGTTGGAGAGGCGGACAAGTGCACGCGTCAGGGTTGTGCACACATACATGCACGCACACACTCACACGTTCACAAACACACACACACTCGCACACACACATTCACAAACACACACGCACACACACACACACATTCACAAACCCACACACACACACACAAACCCACAGACACACACACACACACACACACACACACACACACACATACACACACACACACACACACATACACGGCGACAGATGGAGAGTTAGAGAGACTTGGGGCCTGTTCTTCAGTCCCTCCAATTCATCTTCCACAAAAATTAGAATCCACTCTCAGTAATGCTGCTCTGAAAGCCCGGCACTGCTTGGGCAAATTATGGTGGAGAGAGTGTATCGACCTTCAGAGAATTGCTATGTGGTCTTCTGTTCATGTGCTGTGCACTTTCATCCAGTCTGCATCAGAGATAGCAACACGGCATTGTGCACTTAAAGACAGATAGATCACAGAAGTCACCGAAATAAAAAAAAACGGAGTCAGAGTCTAGGTCCAAGATATGGACTGCCAGACGATATTTAAATAAAGAATTTGGATATGACTGGAAATTTTGAAGGACATGGATTTCAGGGATGTTAACTTGAAAGGTATGCAGACCCTGCACTCTCTCGTATATCTATTGCTCTTTCATATGAGCTGGTTTATAATATGCAAACAATAGAAACACTGCAAACATATACATTAGCTGATCTACTGTACTTATAGTGTGGGAGCATCGCTTGCCATGGTCAAAGTTTAATGTTGAGCTTGTCACTGCTTGTGTAGGTTCAGTATCCTCAACCTGGCAACCCGTATGAGCTTCAAGCTTGAAGGGGGAGATAACGCTCGCCAATATTTTGAATTTGGAATGCAGTGCGATTTTAAACACTTGGTGTCCCGTCTACATATTGCTCCTTTAATTGTTAGATTATTTTCTTGGACAACTTAAAACCCTTGTCCTGCGTTATGCATAAAACAGTTAATACCTGTGTTTCCTCTTTGAGTTGCCTCGTGTAATACCTAAATGTAGGCCATATTCCTCTGTGTACTTGTCTTTCAGGACAACACAGGATTTAAACAGCAGCTAATTTGTCACGACAACTGTAGTGAATCTGTCCACACAGCACGAGAGGATTGGCTTCATTGAAATGTCTCGCCATCGACTCGTTCTGTTCAGTGACAGCTACTGTCATTGCAGGCACTGTTCACCGTCGTCACCCCCTCCCCCCACAGGGAAATTCCACCTCTTCCTTCCATCGCTCCCTTGTTACCTGGCGACAAGAGTGCCGTTGCCGAGACACCCACTGTGAGCCCCCGGTGTGAAACTTTCCAATTTGTCGTCTGGGGGGGTGAGGTTGGGGTTGGGTGGGGGGGGCGGGGGGGTTGGATGGGACAATGGAATGTTTTTTAGACAGGAAACGTGTCAGCAGCAGCAGTGAAACTGACTGCCGTTAGCCTGTGCGTGAGCCCGCTTCAGGAAGCATGTAGGCTAATCCTATAAATGGATGCTATTTTTTCAAATGCAGAAAAAGGAGTCATCTGAAGTTCAATCCGGGCTTTGGCAGGGGGGAAATACAAAGACAGCAGTTCCAAATTTCAGCATATTTTAAAGCAGAACATTGCAAATGCGTGTCTGAGCCAGCGACTCAGAGGGAGACCACAGAGAACACGACTTGAGGAACAAACGGAATAGCATAAGCAACTCACTGTGCAGTAGAGGAATAGAGCGCTGCAAAAAAAATGTGTGTGTGTGTGTGTGTGTGTGTGTGTGTGTGTGTGTGTGTGTGTGTGTGTGTGTGTGTGTGTGTGTGTGAGCGTGTGAGCGTGTGTGTGTTGGTGGACGGGTAAGGGGGAGTTTGTGTACATGGTTGTGTTGATATGGATGAGTGATTCAGTGTACTCGGCACACTCTACAGACTTGCATATGAGATCTCCAGAGGGGTGCTTTGCCTTCAGTCTTAGCTTGGGCCTCCTTGGCGCAGTGAGAGCTAACACAGATGGTGACTTGTTTAAGATCCCTGTGCACACACAGAATTGCTTACCTGCCCATAAAATACTCAGTGTGCTAAGGAGTGTTCACATTGAATATTTGTTTTTAGCACCTCTTCCTCTGTGAAAGAGTGCAATAGTTGACAGGCAGGTTTCCTGAAGAGCCGTCCTGAAGAAGACTAGAGGGTAACGTGGCATCTGGTCAAAGGCCAAGAGCCATTCATTAGCAAAACTAGCTTCAAAGCTACCAAATGTCTATAGTAAAAAAAAAAAAAGGTTCTGAAGGGTTTCCAGAGAGGTTCCTTAATGAGCTGAAGGGCCCCTTATAAGTTCTAGAACACATTCCAGTTTTCAGCGACTTCCTAAGATTAGTGCTCTGGAACGTTGAGTGAAACACCTTCATCCATGATGTCCTCTGGCCCCGAGAGAGCGGAGAGGAGAGATCCGAACGACGGTGGTGTGACAAGGGGCATGGGGACGGGTGGAGGTGGTAATTATATCTCATAAGACACGCTGCTAACAGAACCTTTCAGAAATATTCCAGTCGAGTTCACTGATGTGTGCTCCATCATACGCGGAAGCACAAAGAGGCACGCACACGCTGTAATGAAGAGTTGACATGGTGTCTTTGAGAGCCCTCTAAGAAGTGGAGAGGACTTTCAAAGGGCTCAGTGCACATTCTCCACTGTAAAGCTCTCTTTTCGTCAGGGTCTGTGCGGTTTGACATGACATTTGGGTATTCAGACACATATTTTAATTGGGTTAGTTGGAGGGGAAAGAGAGGAGGAGGGGGTGTAAGCGGATGTACAGGCAATTTAGGCCATTTCAGTGCACATCAATACTCATATTCCTCGAGACAGTTCACACAATGGCCGTTATTAAATTCCCTTTGTGTCTCGTTTAAATTGTAAAGTCTTTGCATGCGTATTTTTGACAAATGCTCTGATTGGGAGACGTGAAAGAAAGAGAGATAAAGAAAGAAAAAGAGAAAATATGGAGGGATAAGGTGAGGTGTGTCCTGCCCTTTGAGTCGTTTGACACCTGCGTGCGTTCTCTCATCCCCTGTTTAGTCTGGTGCGCGGGGCGTGAGTGAGCTTCAGAAACCGCTCTAATCTCTCATGCTATCGATCGCAGCTCCGGGTGAGACGAACGAGGTCGGCAGCCTGGCTCCTCTTGCTCTGATTCAGTATAAACCTGCATTGTGTTTTTGTTTTTTGATTCTTTATATTCTTGTTGTTTTTTTTCCTGTGGGTAGCTGGCAAACACCCCAGACACACACACACACACATGGTCCCTGAGGCTGCCTGTGCTGGGGAGAAAAACTTTTCCTTTCTCTCTCATGGATTAAGAGCTGCATTGTTTTGTTCCCTTTTTGACTCCTTCTCCAGTTATACGTTTTTTTGAAGAAGAAGGAGAAGGGGGGGGTATTTTCTAAGACGCTGTCTGAAAATGGAAAGTGAGTTGCATATAGTCTTTGCAGTTGTGCGGATGTCAATCAAGTGAAATCTGCAGAGACATGCAACAGAAAAACAATCTGCTGTTTTGTGTTTGAATCGCTGTTGTGTTTTGCAACTCCTGATTTAAAATGCAGTTTGAACCAGGCCTGGCAATCTCCTTAGATCGTGACAAGAATGTACAAAAAAAACATGGCCCAAGCACCAACAACTTCATATGAGTATACTTCAAATTATTATTCAGGAAACATAATATTGTTATGGTTTCATAATGCAAATGGCATTGGTTTAACAATGCCCCATCACCACACACCGACGACAAACACGGCCGATTGTAATATTCCTAAAAGCCACTTTTCATAAGTATCTCTAGTCGTCCCTTTAATGATATTGATTTTATTGGCGAGGGCTAGTGTGGCTGCTGGAGAGCACATGCGAGACGCGCTCCGAGCACTCGTGCTGAGACACACACACACAGATGGTCCCTCTCTCAGGAGTCCCCTCTTGAAGCTGTGAAAAATGAGAAACAAATGGAGACAAATGGCCAGCCCCAACTCAACACGATTGATCTAGCCCTCCCCCCCCCCCCAGCCACATTGATTGGTAGAAATGAAATAAGCCTCAGAAGTCGTGAAGCCGAGAGTGGTAATCCAAAGTCTTTCCTGACGATAACACTGCCTGGCGTGGGTTATCTGTTTTTTTAGCACTGCTGTGTTAAGTTTGTAGTCATTTAGCATTTATGACACGAGCGCAGAAGTGAGTTAATTGCTTCCAGTGATCAATGCTGGTGCTGCTCAGTAGGCTAGCACATCGGGGATTAGCGAAAAGGGATGAATATTCCAAAATGGAAACACACACAAACAGTACCAGAGTTCCATTCCAAGTTGTGGAGCCAGAGCCTGGGTTTAATCAGGGAGACTGGCACAGGAAGCCAGAGAGCTGCAGAGCTGGTTACTGAAGGCCAGTCATCAGTGCCGTGTGGAGTTCATGGAGGTGGTTTTTTCTCTCCCCCTTCATGTGCTGGATGACTCATCTCATTTAGGAATATGACTGATAGACGCTGAATATGCATGGCCATGCAAACACAGATGATGCAAGAGAGAGACACACTCACACACACTCACACACACACACACACACACATTTTGAAACTGATTAAAGATTCATTTGACGAATGGTTATGCGTGGCGGCTGAAACCCAAAACACCCTGAGAAAGAGTAATGAGTGAAAGAATAGCCAAAAGTAGAGTGTTTCACAGCAAGACATGAAGGAACTCATTAATGCGCCACAACAGACAACACTTTTGTGGTGTCACTCAAACGATCAGACTTGTTGCTTTGGTGTATGATCAAGCAAGTGTGTGTGTGTGTATGTGTGTGTGTGTGTATGTGTGTGTGTGTGTGTGTGTATGATCAAGCCTGCCTTGTCCTTCAACTTCTCCTCTCATATTCACAGAGCAAAGCAAGTCCTCTTCTCCCCAGAGAGACACTGCAGGCAAATGAATAACTCACCTTTTTTATATGTGAGACAATCTGCTCCATCCTCAGTAAACACACACACAGACACAGACACACACACACACACACACACACACACACACACACACACACACTCCTCTGCTCATCCCGCTTGCTCTGGGTCTTTTCATTTCATCTGAATGAAACCCCTAGAAGTACTTCAGCTTATTGTGTTCCTCCTCCTGGACATCCTCCTGTTTCCCTTCATCGTCTCCTGCTCGTTATATTGGGTTACTAAACGGTGCAGTGTACGCTCTGGGTCCTCCTGCAGGCCCTGCTCATCATTCAGATGGCCAGATCTTTAATCGCCGCCGCCTGTTAAAAGCCTCTTACGCTTTACTCACCGGGGGGGATGTCGGCTGAAGCACCTTACCGATCCACCCCCCGGTGTTGTCACGACAACTCGAGAACGAGCTGTTAACAGCCCTCCGCTGTCCACACACACACACACACACCGAGCACCCTGAGACAGGCAGCGGCGCAGTGTCAACACGCTATCTAAATGCAAATGGTTCGCCAAAACGCGGCGCGGTGTGTTGACGAACTCAAGCCTCCGTGAGATGTGGGTTTAGTCGAGGGGCTGTGATGAGGTAATGGAGACACAATAACAGGGAGAGGTGCGGTGATCAAATATTTAAACTCATGACACATGTCTCAGTGCGCGCCTCCTGACTGACGATTCAGCGGCAGCGTTCAAGACCTTGCGGAGTGGACGGAATGTGAGGCCTTTATTTGGGGTCATCTGTGGAAACCATTCTAGAATGCTAGGGACACCCAATCAGCTAAAAAAAAAAACATTGCTGTCCATGCCATGCCCAAACCATGTGCTCACTAAACACTTGTGTATGTAGCCTCAAAGTGAAGTGCTTGAAACACCATGCAGTTAATGATTCAACCAAAAGTATGATGTTAGACTTCAGCATCAGACCAAGCCCCTCTGTGCCTTTTCGTGAGGAGACTTATGGTGGTTGTTCATCTTAAATCCTCATACACACTTTTGTCCTTTTGTTAATTCTGATTGCGTCTGACATTGTCACGTCTGTCAGACGTCTCCCCGAGGCTCATTGTCTAACAAGTGTGTGTTGCTGTGTTAAACAAGTGTGTGTTACTGTGTTAAACAAGTGTGTGGTGCTGTGTGAAAGAATGCCTTGAGTCCTTGAGAAGATAAAGAAGACTACACTCAAACTGCAACCACTGCTCACTGTTTTATTCAGAGCAGTGCTATCAGTTCTCTTTCAGTCCTGACTGATGTCTCGCAAATAGTTTCTTTAAATCCACTGAGCTACCCAAGAGAAGACAGGACACCACATATTTTCTCCTCTACTGGACGTGATTATACTACTACTACTACGACGACCACTTCTACTACTACTACTACTACTACTACTACTTCTTCTACTACTACTACTACTACTACTGATAATAATAATAATGATAATGATAATGATAATGATAATAATTATTATTATGATTATTATTCATCATCAACATCATCATCGTCATCTTTATTTATAGAGCACTTTTCAAAATCCATGTTTTCAAGAGGCAGCGAAATGAAACAGGTTTTCAAAGAAAACAGATAAAAGCAATTACATATATGAAAACCAATACAGTGGTACATCAGTCAAAACATTTTATTTCTTAGTCATATACTCTGACCAGGAGTGCTCTGTTATAATGCATTGTCATACCCAACTCTTGCCTTCAGGGCTCCAGAAGGCCCCTTCTATGGATTTAACATATCATTTGTTTGTGACCTGCGTTCATTATTCTTTCGCAAACTGCTTTAACTTAATCACATCTTTTTTACATCAATATAGACATTTGACCTTCTCTGACCCCAATACATTTGGGTCATTCCATGCCAGATCACCTAGAGGTCCCCATGTGACCCCTCAGTCATGTGACCCCTCAGTCATGTGACCCCCTGAGTCATGTGACCCCTGAGTCATGTGACCCCTCAGTCATGTGACCCCTCAGTCATGTGACCCCTCAGTCATGTGACCCCCTCAGTCATGTGACCCCTCAGTCATGTCACCCCTCAGTCATGTGACCCCTCAGTCATGTGACCCCCTCAGTCATGTGACCCCCTCAGTCATGTGACCCCCTCAGTCATGTGGCCCCTCAGTCATGTGACCCCCTCAGTCATGTGACCCCTCAGTCATGTGACCCCCTCAGTCATGTGACCCCTCAGTCATGTGACCCCCTCAGTCTGTATCATGTGTACCCAGGCAGAGTTTCAGAGCCCAATATTAAAAAATAATAAAATTATAGCAGTTTGACTGAAGGCACCCTGAGGATGTGATTTTCTACTGTGACACACACACACACACACACACACACACACACATACACACACACATGCACACAGTCACGCGCACACACACACACACACACACACACACACTCACGCGCACGCGCACGCGCACACACACACACACACACACACACACACACACACACACACACACACACACTGTGTCTGCCACCAGTAGAATCTGAATCTGCATTAAGTATCTACATATTTTTCGAACAGCAAAAGAGACTTTACAAATCTATTGGAAATTGGAACTGAGGTCTAAAATGATGCAAGAAATAGAACCGTCCTAAATCTTGTGCAAATACAAAGGGTGATATGTCAGTGTTGGCAATGAAATTTAGCTCATATTAAGTTTTAATGGATGTCTTTATTACATCCTTATTTCAACTTTGTGGCTGAATGTTTGCAATTACTATTATCTTTATTTTCCAACCACACTATAACAAGAGAAGGACAAACCTTGAGATTTCAAAACAGCACTTCTGTGGAAACATCTGAAAAAAGAAAACAAAAACAAGAATGAATTGTGTGTGTTATGTACCTACATATGGTTCAACTAGCACAGACAGCATACATTTACACAGTGTATAGGTACTGCTGAAAATACTGCAAACGGTAAAATACCAAACATTGTGAAAATACATTAACATTAAATACATTAACATTAAAAACATTGACATTAACATGACAGAACATTATTATAGTCAAACCTGGTACACATTTCCAATGTTGTTGCTGGATGACTTCAATGAATATTATGTTCACTTTGAAGTTTGACTTTTTTCTGACCTCAAAATAGTGCAATGAGCATAATGCATTCTTTGATGTCATTGAGAATACAATACGGGAATACAGGAGTTCCTTATTTTTAGACAGTGCAAGTGGGAACATTTAAAAACACATTTTATAAACTTTTGGTGTTGGGCTCTGAAATTAGGCCTGTGCCAACATATGGGCATACATTTATATACATTTGAAGAAGATCTGAGGGGGTCATGTGGGGAAATGTTTTCAGATTGTAGGTGATTTGGCGTAGAATGACC
>NC_045167.1:4227801-4230301 GCF_900700415.2 Clupea harengus | reverse complement strand
GTTGATTATCACTAGGAAACTGCAAACAAATTGATTTCATTGATCTCCATATTGCTACAATGTATCACTACCCCACAAGCGACTAATGAGGAAGAGCATGATTACTATGTAGTGATCGCAGATAGCTATTATATCAGCTGGGACACTTCTTTTCATTCATTATGTTGACACAGGCCTGCAGTCATTGTCTGGTAATTTGTCTGTGCTGTAGAACGTTGGACGTCTCCCTCGGGAACTGGCTTAGTGAAATTAAGATGAGTTACTGAAAGGTGTAGGAAGGTAATTGTACAGTCTATGCTATAAATACACAAGACTGTCTCCCCTGTCATTTAAAAAACAATCTCAGTCTGTATTGCATAAACACACACAGAGAGACGTGCAAGCATACACACACCCTGTCACACATACACTCATAAACAGATAGCAAGAGAGAGAGAGGGGGAGACTTCACACTTAAGCTGGACACACACACACACAATTTTGGCCTGATTTTCACCCCAGTTCTGCCATCCCAACACATTTTGGAATCGGGACGAATTCCTGTCAGATCGGTTGTCGTTTATCTTGGGTTTGGAGCAAGGTCACGAAGCCCTAAACAATCAACGTTCCAGCTCCCGAACGAGCGGGAATTCTTCCCGATTTTCCAGTCCGATTTCCCTCAGCGTGAACACGCAAGCAAATCGCATGTGTTTGTCCGTGAGGAAAGGCCGATTGAAACGTGTCCAGTGTGAGTTACCACATCGTAGTGTTGAGATTGAGGAAAGACCGATTGAAACGTGTAGTTTGAGTTACCACATCGTAGTGTTGAGATTGAGGAAAGACCGATTGAAACGTGTAGTTTGAGTTACCACATCGCAGTGTTGAGATCGAGAAAAGTTGCTCAGTGTCTGTCCGATTTGAAGAAGACCTGTCCTTACTTAATACATGGCATGCAAGCACACAAACACACCCTGTCACACATACACACCCTGTCACACAAGCACACAAACACACCCTGTCACACATACACACAGAGAAGGAGAGATGGAGGGATGGAGGAAGAGAGATTTCACACCTAAGAAGACATGTGTCCTCATGCTTAACACATCTCCACCCCACCTCCCTAACACCCCTTTGGGCTTCATGTGTGTCCTCATGCTTGACACATCTCCACCCCACCTCCCAAACACCCCTTTGGGCTTCATGTGTGTCCTCATGCTTAACACATCTCCACCCCACCTCCCTAACACCCCTTTGGGCTTCATGTGTGTCCTCATACTTAACACATCTCCACCCCACCTCCCTAACACCCCTTTGGGCTTCATGTGTGTCCTCATGCTTAACACATCTCCACCCCACCTCCCTAACACCCCTTTGGGCTTCATGTGTGTCCTCATGCTTAACACATCTCCACCCCACCTCCCTAACACCCCTTTGGGCTTCATGGCCCACCAGTGGAGCGGAAGTGAGAGGTTGGTGCCCAACATGAAGAATACATCAAGCGTGTGTGTGTGTGTGTGTGAGTGTGTGTGTGTGTGTGTGTGTGTGTGTGTGTGTGTGTGTGTGTGTGTGAGTGTGTCTGTGTGTGTGTGTGTGTGTGTGTGTGTGTGTGTGTGTGTGTGTGTGTGTGTGTGTGTGTGTGTGTATATTTGTTTATTTCTTCTGAAGGCACCCGGGTTACACTGCTTGATAGGAAGAGTGTGTGTGTGCGTGTGTGTTAGTTAACAAAGCCATTAGGACGCCATCTGTAAATGACTAACATTCCTTAACGTCAGAGGGCCCCGCGCCGACGATGGTAATCTTCCTCATCCCGAAGTGACAGTTTAATTACAAAGCTTCATCAGGACCCCCGTGCTGATGGGATCTCAGAGCGAACGCAAATGTGTGCATGTGTGTGTGTGATCTTTTCCTTTTATTTTTTTTGGTTTCGTTTTTTTGAGCTACGTGGCCCGACCCGAGAACGCATTAGCTGCTTTGCGAACGCAGCAATCCTCGCCGCGAAGCGAGTGTGTGTGTGTGTGTGTGCGCCCGCCGCCATTGCCCCAGTTGGGTAGTCATTAGCCGATGCGTCTCTGCCGTTTAGACACCATCAGCTTTACGGCCCACGCATGATGCCGAACGGCGAGTAGAACCCTCTCAGCCTTGAAAAAATGTATCGCTGACATCTCAAGGTCCTCCGTTACATGCGATTCAACACGCAAATATCCGCGCAAGAGGGTACGGGCTACGCAGCAGATGGATTTACGTTCTGATTTGCTTTCATCTTTACGGCCTCTGAATCTGCCTCATGGGCCAAAACACATATATCTCTGCAATCGACTGTCTGCACTCAGATTAGTTAATTTAATTATAAATCAGATTGAGTTATTAGGAGGAAAAACTGCAATGTCTGCCACTGCTATTACTGAAATGAGTTGTGATGCCAAAGAGAGTTGAACTCAACGTCGCTTTAAAAGAACATTAAGAAGATGTCTGAGCTCAAATGTGTCCTGTTTTAATCTCGTCCACTTTCGTGCAGCAA